>NC_073303.1:252427306-252494806 GCF_027595985.1 Sorex araneus
GGCTTCACTCAGCCCGAGATCCTCGAGTTCCATCCTCGTCCTGGCAAACGCCGTGGCTTTCTTCTTGGAGCCTCGGAGTGTGCCACTGCGTCTGCTGACCTCGACTTCCGGACCAGAGGGTGGCCAGTAGCTGGGTTGTGCCCATAGCTCAGCTAGTGTACTGAGCACAGCCGCGAAGAGATGCTCTCGAGAGAACGTTACTGTGCTGTGGGGATACATGGCCAAGAAGGGGTGTCATTGGGTCGAGTGGTAATTCTGAACCTATTTTGGGGGGTATCTGTCTCTATAAGTGCTTACCGTAAAGGCCTTCACCATTTAGAGGGGCCGTAGGAATTTCCCTGGAGTAGGTGGGGAAAGGCGCCCGGGCTGACCTCTCCAGCCCGGGGGGGCCCCAGCACCTGCCTTCCAGAGTCCCCTCCTTGCGCCCCCCCCCTTGGCAGACACCGTATTGCTGGGGCCCATTGTGTTGTTCACGGGGACCCAAAGGCATCAAAAGCAGCAGCCCCAGACTTAGGGGACCTGGATGTAGTTCCAGGGACCCTCCTGGGGCCCCAGCCTAAGACAGTCCTTCTGGCCAGCAGTTGCCAGGAGGGACCGTGGACACAACGGCTGTTGTGTTTTCAGCTGTGTTGGACCCAGGGCAGCTCACGGCGACACTTGTGTCATCTCTTAAGTCCCCCTGGGGCTGCATCTCAGTGTCCTGTTGTGCGTTATTCTTCTTCCTCTGCACCTGGCCCACAGTGAGATGTTTTTTACCCTCAAGCGAGCTCCCTGAATCTAGTACCAGTCGGTTAATCTTCATAATATTTTTTAGAAATGTATAGTTGTGACTCAAAAAAAAAAAGAAGCAAAACAGTAAGTTATAAGCAGAGACATGATTACTAACATGTCTTTTTTTTTTGTTCCCTCCCTCTCTTATTCCCTCTTTTATCCCTCCCTCATTGTCTCTCTTAAAACATAGCGAGTTTCCCCAGCGCAGGATTTATTGTACTTTTACAACCGAATGGGGAATTGTCCTCACCAGCTCGACTGGTGGAAAATTTCCAAGCTGCACAGTTCACTAGTTTATATTACCTAATAGAGAGATAAATAAGCCATGATTCTTCTTAAGGACTGGCTTTTAATTAGATTTTTAATGGACCCGCTTTGACTTTCCCAAGCATAAGTACTGCTGTATTAGTTCATTATTGTGATTAAAAGCAGCTAATAATGGTCATGACTAAATAATTCTCGGCTGCTCAGCCCCGTTTGCTGTCCTGGGCGTCAGCAGTAGCTGAGCTAAGTCTTTCTCTGTCTCTCTGTCTCTGTCTGTCTCTGCTTCTCTCTCTGTCTCTGTCTATCTCTCTCTGTCTCTATCTCTGTCTCTCTGTCTCTGTCTGTCTGTCTCTGTTTCTCTCTCTGTCTCTGTCTGTCTGTCTCTGTTTCTCTCTCTGTCTCTGTCTATCTCTCCCTGTCTCTCTCTCTGTCTCTCTGTCTCTATCTCTGTCTCTCTGTCTCTGTCTGTCTCTGTTTCTCTCTCTGTCTCTGTCTGTCTGTCTCTGTTTCTCTCTCTGTCTCTGTCTATCTGTCTCTGTCTATCTCTCTCTGTCTCTATCTCTGTCTCTCTGTCTCTGTCTGTCTCTGTTTCTCTCTGTCTCTATCTCTGTCTCTCTGTCTGTCTGTCTCTGTTTCTCTCTCTGTCTCTATTTCTCTCTGTCTCTATCTCTGTCTCTCTGTCTCTGTCTGTCTGTCTCTGTTTCTCTCTCTGTCTCTGTCTATCTCTCTCTGTCTCTCTGTCTCTATCTCTGTCTCTCTGTCTCTGTCTGTCTGTCTCTGTTTCTCTCTCTGTCTCTGTCTGTCTGTCTCTGTTTCTCTCTCTGTCTCTGTCTATCTCTGTCTCCCTCTCTGTCTCTGTCTGTCTCTGTTTCTCTCTCTGTCTCTATCTCTCTCTGTCTCTGTCTCTCTCTGTCTCTCTCTCTGTCTCACTGTCTCTGTCTTTGACTCTCTCTGTCTTTCTCTGTCTCTCTGTGTGTCTCTCTGTCTCTGTGTCTCTCTGTCTTTCTCTGTCTCTGCCTCTCTCTGTGTCTCTGTATCTCTCTGTCTCTGTCTCACTATTTCTCTCTGTCTGTCTCTTTCTGCCTTTGTCTCTCTCCCTCTCTCTTCCTGTATCTCTGTGTATCTCTCTGTGTCTCTGTCTCTGTGTGTCTCTCTCTGTATGTCTCTGTCCCTGTGTGTCTCTATGTGTCTCTGCCTCTGTCTGTCTATCTGTCTGTCTGTCTCTCTCTCCTCTTTCTGAGGCGCCCGCAGGCCTGGGAAAGTGCCTGAGACACAGCCTTGGTGCTCAGGGCCCTTGCGGTGTTCAGTGTCCTGCCCTCACGGAGCTGTCCCTGCATTCCCTTGAACTCCAGGGCTGCCAGCCAGTCTCCCAGTGGGGTTTCCCCCAGGTGGCCCCAGGCCCCGGGTTAGATGTGAGTGGGCAACACCGGGAGGTCTGGGAACTTGAATTTGCGGATGGCTGATTCCAAGGCCGGGCTGCATCTGTATTGGCCTGAGGCGCTGAGAATTAGAACCCGCAGCCTCCTCCCTGCAGGCCGACTCTGTGGCCTTAGAGGGGTGGAAGAGAATGGATTATCCGGCACATATGCAGGGAGCTCAGCCCACGGTGAGAAAGGAGTGCTCACTGTTTATAGCTCTAAACACACACACACACACACACCACAGAGTGATAGTTATTGTGAAGGCTTTTTAAAACTGCCTAAAGGGGGCTGGAGTGATAGCACAGCGGGGAGGGCGTTTGCCTTGCATGTGGCCCATCCGGGTTTAATTCCCAGCATCCCATTGGGTCCCCTGAGCACGGCCAGGAGTCATTCCTGAGTGCAGAGCCAGGAGTAACCCCTGTGCATCGCCGGGTGTGACCCAAAAAGGAGAAAAAAAATACTGCCTAAAAGGGATCGCAATGTGTTTAGCTGTTATTGCATATTTTGTCTTTATTTTAGGCAAGCGTATATTCATTTATTTACTTTTTTTCCAGAAAAGGCACCATGTCGTTGCCTCTGCAATAGATTAGGAACATTTTCCTGTGTCATTAAATCATCTCCTACGCCATCATTTTTTAAGGTCTGTAGAGTTTGTCATTACCTAACACTCCATAATTTATTAAGCTGCGCCCGTTGTTGCACATTCAAATGATTTTAAGAAGTATTATTATAAGCACCAGGGCAATTAATATCCTTTTTTAGGAAAAAAATATTTTAAGTGCAGCTCCTGATTATTTTCTCAAGCAAAAATTTTAAGATGCGGGCCAGGGGGACTCGGGAGTTTTAATGGTTTTTTTGCTAATGTTCTCAGCGCCTGGGAATTATGACTTTTATGATTAACATTCTGGTTCAAGAACCTCGGAATAGTAGTTGATTTCATTTGTGCCTTTTCTTTCCTGATATAAATTAGGAAACTTGTCTTCTGCATGTATTACCCGTCCTGGCCCCATTGGCCCCTTCTTCCCTTCTTCCCACCACCCTTTGCTCTGTGACTGTTATACGACTTCCTGTCCAGGGGTGGACAGAACCAGCTCCACTTGGGATCACAGTCAAGTCTAGGTTGCCCTGCAATCCTGGCATCATTTGTGTCGTTATTGATCGATCACATCTGAGTCCTCTCTGGGCTTTGCGCCCCCTAGGAGAACTTGGGCCAGGCTGTCTCACCGCCTTGAGTCTTAATTTCCCCGCCGATCAAATGGGACCCTGCCATCCATCTCAGCGTCTTCTCTCGTCGCCGATGTGGTGCATCTGAACAAAACACAGTGCCCAGCCAGCACTGTGGTGGCAGCCATCGAAGGGCATCATCGTGACCGCTGAAGAGACTGTTGCAGGGGCTGGAGCGATAGCACCGCAGGGAGGGCGTTTGCCTTGCACTCGGCTGACCCGGGTTCGATTCCCAGCATCCCATAGGGTTCCCCCAGCACCGCCAGGAGTCATTCCTGAGTGCAGAGCCGGGAGGAACCCCTGAGCATCGGCGGTTGTGACCCAAAAGAAAAAGAGACTATTGCAGAGCGGGGTCCGGTCCCCTATTCCCCGTAACGCCGTGCAGACCTCCTCTCTTGCACTCCTTCCCTCTCTGCTGCTGGGGCGACCAAGGAAAAGTCCGTGGGAAAGAAGTCCCTTAGTTCCCAGGAGAAGGGCCCCCCAGGGGGTGGCTCTGCTGATAACCCATCCCTGCCCCGGCCCTGGGAATAGATGTGCCCCCCCACCCCGCATACCCCAGGATGGCGTCTTATGTAGTCAAGTCAAAGGTCCAGAGAAAAGTCAAGTTCCTGGGCGGAGCTGGGGAGCGAGTCCCCTCCGGGCATCCCTGGGGACTTGGGCTTAAACTATCTGGGCACACCGTAATGTTGGCTCCACGAGGCGCTCTCGAGAGGCCGCCCGAGGGAAAGAACTGATGAGGACTCTGATGTGAACCCTGGCCCCTGCTCCTGGGACAGCATCTATTTGGGGGCCGAGCGGGGGGGGGGGGGGGGGGAAGTTCCCTGCCTGCTTTTGGATGCTCGAATCCTGGGACCCGTGGCTAATCGCTGTCAGGAAGGCTGGCGCTGACTTTTCACTTGTGGCCGGAGAGAAGTGACTGTGTTGGGACCTTGTTTGAAGAAGGGTTTGCTCTTCCTTCTGACACCCGTGTAAGAGTCGCCGCGGAGGATGCCTGCTGGAATGGTTGAGCGGGTCCCTACAGGTTCTGCATGAAACCTTCTATAGGACTAAGTCTCACATACTCTGTACTGTCTTTTGTTTTTCTAATGGGCTCACCGTGAGGCAGAGCATTGCAGAGCTGCCCGTGATTGGGTCTCAGTCATAGAGTGTTCCAGCACCCATCCCTCTACCAGTGTACTTTTCCAGCACCAGTGTCCCCAGTTTCCCTCCCACCCACCCCCAAGCCCCCCACCCCATCCCGTCTCTATGGCAGACACCTCTCCCCTGCCTCCCCCCACCTCTCATTTTAGGCATTATGGTTTGCGGTACAGTTGCTTAGCTAAACGTTAGCGTGGGCATCCCTTTACCGACTTTCAGCTCTCAGTTCTTGCCCAGAGTGATCATTTCCAACTGTTTACATACTAAGTCTTGCACACCGTGTGCCACGCCTTACATGCCACGCCTTTCCTAGCACGTACAACGTCTTACAGGCTACTGCCTGGCCACGGGATCTCTGCTCCCGGGTGCGTCCCTCTCTCCACGGACAGTCCTCTTCATGTCCTCGCCCGCCTCGCAGGAAACGTGTTGGCGGGTGGGGCCAAATACTGAGACCCAAAGCCCAAAGCCCAGAGTGCCGCAGGGAGCCGTGGGCAGCCTCCTAGCGTCCAGACTGCCAGAGACCAAGACCTACGGCTCTCTGACCTCCCCGTCTTTTTAAAGCACGGGACGCTGGGGGCTGGAGCGACAGCACAGCGTGGAGGAGGGTGTTTGCCTTGCACGCGGCCGACCCGGGTTCGATTCCCAGCATCCCATAGGGTCCCCCGAGCCCCACCAGGAGTAATTCCTGAGTGCACGAGCCAGGAGGAGTAGCCCCTGTGCATTGCCGGGTGTGACCCAAAAAAGCAAAAATAAATAAATAAATAAATAAATAAATAAATAAATAAAATGAAACACGGGCTGCTTAGTAGAAGAGGGGAAACGAGGAGGCTGAGCAGAGACAGAAAGAGCAGCTTGCAGAGGCCTGAGCGAAGGCAGACCCTCCCTGGTCAGGTCAGCGGGGGCTGCCGCCCCACCCACCCCCGGACGCCTCCAAAGCAGGTAGGTGGCACTTGGCTCCAGCAGTCCCGGCTTCAGGCCTCGGCTCTGCCCCCTTTCGGGCCACGTGCGTGGAAATGAACCCATTTTCCTCGCTGGCTCCAGTTTGTTTAAAAGCGAGTCGTGTAAAAAGTACGAGCAGTCCCTCGAGGGCTGAGGTCACGTGGGGACGGTGGCTTGCGTGTTCAAGAGCCTCACAGACCCCCCCAGCACTCAGGTCGCGCCCCCGTTGCTGTCGGGGGCTGAAGCATATAGAAAGCAGGTTCCTATTTACACACACACACACACATACACACACACACACACACACACACACCAAAAAGGGAGGGAGAGCCCATCCCATCCCCCTGCCTCCCCCCTCCCCTCTCCCTCTATCAGCGCCTTCCAGAAAGGTCCAGGTGAAGCACAGGGGCCGAAACCGACTCTCGATCACCCGCGGAAGTACATCTGTTCATCAGTTGGAGAGGACCGAGACCGAATCCAAGTTCCTGGCCCCCAGTCGAACGCCAAGGTGTTCACTGGTAACGAGCCGCTTTCATTCCTCCGACCTGCCCCTTCTGAAAATAATTTACCCTCCCTAATTGCATCGCATTAACCGGCGACTCCCGTTTATAGATTCCGAGGACCTGCTTTCGCAGATCGCGCCCATAAATTAAAAGCAGTCCTCCCAGATACGCGGATTTCACGGATAAATACTGCATTTGTGTTGTCAGAATTTATGTCGAGAGGAAGTGGAGGAAATGTATCCTTAAAGAAATATTTTGCAGGAGTTGTTAACACCTTCCCCTCCACCCCTTCTGCCCACCACCGCCCTCGCGCGCGCAGAGTATCATAATAGCAGCGCGCAAGCTGTGAGCCCGGGAGGAACGTTCCGGAGCTCGGGGGCCACCTGCCTGCATGGCTTGGCTGCCTGTCTCCACCCTGTTGGGTGTGCCACGGACTGACACCCTGCCAGGGTCCTGGCGGGCGGGGTCCGCACCGCACCCGTGAAACTTGCCCTCCGCTCTCTCTTGCTCACCCAGACAGGCAATGGTGGCCCCCAAGATAGGGCCCCGGGTTGGGGGCTCACAGGCCCCAGCAGGGCTTAGAGGTCAGAGGGGAGCAGCGAGATCCCAGTGGAACCCTCAGCTCTGACAAGTGTGTCTCTCCCCTTCCTGTCCGCTGCCAGAATTCAGAGACCCTGGGAGCACTCGGAGGAGCACTTGGGCGAAGATCGTCTGAGATGGGTCAAACCGTGCCAGCGCAGTCCTGGCCAAGGGAGGGGAGGGGCTCCATCAGTAGCTGCCCAAAATCCAGGGCTGCCGGTAGGTAGCATTGTGGAGAGGCTTTGGGCATCCGTCCGCTGCTCTGTTCCTTCTGCTGTGGGGTGAGGTCTGGGGAAAGGGGGCATTTGGGGTCCCCCGTTTCCCACGTGCTGCCCCCTGGCTCCCGAGGCTGGCTGGAGCTTGGCGGACACGCCAGCAGGTGCCTTTGGACAGTGCAGCGCCAGCAGGCGGATTTGCCACTCTGGATGCAAGAACCATCTCCACAAAGACTTGATTCCGATGAGGCTTACACAGAATGCCGCCCTCCACACACACACACACACACACACACACACACACACACACACACACACACACACCTGCCGCCGCCGCCCCCTCCCTGGAGGGGATGCAGCCCGAGTCCCCCCGGGGACTTGGGACCTCAGAGGCCGAAACTCTGGGCGTGCAAGTGTCGTTCCCATTGGTCCGGGCCTGTGACGAGAGTTTGATTTATAAATCAGACACCATGGGACGCTCAGCCAATACCTGGCCGTGAATATACCGGCGTGATGACGTGCGATACGAAGGTTCTGTGACATGGTGTCTCTCAAAGCAACTGTGTGTGGTATTTTTTTTTTTGACCACCGGTAACAAGCCCCGGGGTAAGGGGTGAGTTTCTGTGCCCACCACCCACGCATGCAGGCCCACGTGCTCTGTTGGAACCGTTGGGAGGGCGTCACATCCCGGGGAACTCAGAGGCTGATCCCCGCTCTCTGCCTGGGGGAACTTGGGGTACAGTTGTGTGTGTGGGTGGGTTTGTGTGTGACGGGGGAGGATCATGCTGTGGCAGAGTCTAAATTGTGACCTCTCCACGCCCAGCCTGAGCCCAGCCCTTGGGGCTCTGTCTCTCCACCACTTCAGCCTCTTTACAAAGCTCTTGTTCATCCTTTTTAGACCTTCTTCTTCCTAGATGAGCATCTTTCTCCTCTCCAGCCATGAGAGAGAGAGAGAGACAGAGACAGAGAGACAGAGACAGACAGAGACAGAGAGACAGAGACAGACAGAGAGACAGAGATAGAGACAGAGAGAGAGACAGAGACAGCCTCCAGTAGAGGACCGCAGGCAGGAGCAGGAAGGGGGAAGAGATGGTCGTAGCCGCGCCCTCTCGAACTTGCTCGTGTGCCACCACCGGCTGTGTGGGGAAGCCGGGAGGTGCCCTGGTGTCTTGCCACCGAGCCCTGGAGAGGGATGAAACGGGAGGACCAAGCGAAAGTTGCAGAGTAGAAGAAAACACAATAGGAGTCGCGCATGATGATTGCTAGCAGGGGGTGAGGGGTGGGGGGGAAGAAGTCAGAGTTCATTTTTTTGCAGGTAGCTGTCCAGTTTTCCCAGCACGGGATGGGAAATGTGTGCCGAAAGCAGATAACGGACCAAGCATGTTGACCTCTCAGTGTCTGTGTTGCAAGCCATAATGCCCAAGAGTAGAGGGAGAGTATGGGGAATATTGTCTGCCATGGAGGCAGGGGGAGGGTGGGAAAGGGGGGGTATACCCGGGATATTGGTGGTGGGGAATGTGTACTGGTGGAGGGATGGGTGCTTGATCATTGTGTGATTGTAACCCAAACATGAAAGCTTGTAACTATCTCACGGTGATGCAATAAAATTAAAAAAAGAAAAGAAAAGAAAAAAAACCGGCCAGGCTCGGCCAGCCCCGGAGTCGCGGGTGGAAGGGCCCGTTCTGTAACTTGCCTCTCTCTGGAGCCCCTGGAGAAATGTGCGGGCAGCGGCAGCCGGCCTCAACGCCCTCTCGAGCACCGTCCTGCCCAGAGGGGAGGCGACGGCCCCCACCTGGCAGGGAGGCAGGGGCTTCCCTTGCCACCGGAGCGCCCCCCAGAGGCGAGCCGTTCTCCCTGGGGCCGGGACTTGGCTTCCCTTTCCCTGAGCCGGCGTGGAGGGAGCCGGGGCCTTTCCGTGGGATGCCCTCGGCCCATCCTCTGGGCCCCCGCAGCTCCTGCCTCCACTCCACACTGACCTACACACACACTCACACGCGCACACACACGCACGCACACATGCACACATGTACACATGCACACGCACATGCACACACATGCATGCACACAGGCACAATACATACACACATACACACATGCATGTACTCGCACGCATGCACACACACATGCACACACACATGCACACACTCGCACACACAGGCATGCACACACACGGATGCACACACATGCATTCACACATATGCACATACATGCACACATACACGCACACACTCGCACACACAGGCATGCTCACATGCACGCATGCGCACACATGCATTCACACACATGCACACACAAGCATGCACACTCACGCATACACACATGCACGTACATACACGCGCGCGCGCGCACACACACACACCCAGAGCAGTGGTTTACGTAGGGTCCAGAGTTAAGAACAGTCTGTATGCTGGGTTATTTTTTTAGCCTCAGCCCAGTTACGACAGTGGCCAGCAATTAGACCGCAATTAGCCACAGTTTCTCGGGAGGGTGCAGTGACCCCTCATGACCGGCCAGACCCAGCTGCCCGGTTCCTTGTCTCGGCACATTCGTCCACCGGGAGTTCACCAGAGACTGCAAGTCCTGCTCTGGAGACACAGAAACGGACACTTCATGTTGGCTGCCGCTGGTCACAGCAGCAATTTCGCCCGCACCAAGTGAAGGGCTCAGAGGAAATGTGGGCTGAAGAGAATCCCTCGGCCGGGACTGGGTGGTGGAGGGGGACCGTGTCCCATTTCTTAAGGCCACTGGTGCAAAGGAGCTTGGATCAGAGGGATCACATGACAGCCGGGTCCCCCTCCCCCGCCCTTGGTGGGTCTGGAGCTTGGAGGGTGGGCGTCCAGCTCCGTGCATGGCCGTGTCCCCCTCAGCCCCTCTGCATGAGACTCCCCCCTCTGCCACTCTCAGCCTCTTAGCTTGTGCCTGCATCGCCCCCCCCACCAGCTCGCACCAGTGTCCCCCGGCCCTCTCCTCACATGCCCTCCACCCCCTCGGCCCCCCATCTCCGTGTCAGAATAAGGTCACCCTCACAGACCCGGGAGTCCCGACGGCCGCGGCATAGCACCCTGGAATCACCCACGGGGTGGGTCCTTCTCAACCCCCGGCAGCCTCTTCCCGCCCTGTCCTGCCGACCGGGAGGTCCACGAGCCGGGCCCTGCAGAGTCCGGGTCTGTGGGGATGCCCCCGCGAGGTGGACGCCTGCTGGGCTCTCAGACGCGCCCATTGTGGAAGGGACGGAAGGGCCCCCGTGGAGTCTTTTTTTTTTTTAGGAGTGTTGTCAGAGGGCTCTGCCTCGTGGCCTCAGCACCTGCTCATACCTTCCCACGGGGCCTGGGGGTCCACCTGGGGCTTTGTAGAAGAGCAAATACTCTGCGTTCAGGGTTTGGATGCTCTGTTTGGGTTTGTTTGGTTGGTTGGTTGGTTTTAGTTTTTGTGTCACACCCGGCGATGCACAGGGTTCACTCCTGGCTCTGCGCTCAGGAATTACCCCTGGCGGTGCTCATATGGGATGCTGGGAATCGAACCCGGGTCAGCCGCATGCAAGGCAAACGCCCTCCCCACTGTGCTATCACTCTAGCCCCTGGACGCTCTGTTTGGCCAGGAAGGGTCTTGCATCGCTCAGCCCATCCGGGGGGATGAGGAGCGTGAAAGGGGGAAATCTCAGAGTTGACTCGGAAGGGATCCCGTTAAGCCTTGGGAGCTGAGTGGTTGTGAGCATTTATCAAGGAGAAGGGGGGGATCTAGAAATATCCCCCCCATTTCTGGCACACGCATAAGAACCAAAATACAGAATGCAGCGAGTTCTACAAGGCCCAGGAGCCATGTGACATAGCCTCCAAAGCAGTCCTACAGCCAGAAGAATCCCCCGAGGAGGAAGGAAGGGTCAGGCAAACAGTGGCTCTATCCTACAAGCGAGTACGGCCGTTCTATGCCTGGCCTCTCCTTCTGACTCACTTCACTCAGCATGATACTCCCCATGTCCATCCAGTTATACGTGAATTTGATGGCTTAGTGTTTCCTAACAGCTGCATGGTATCCCATTGCGCAGATGTACCATAGTTTCTTTGGCCAGTCGTCTGTAGTCGGGTACTGGGTTTTTTTCCAGATTCCAGAAATAATCGCTCTGAATAAGAACTGTGTGCTGAAAGTAGGTAAAGGAACAACATGATAACCTCTTAGTATCTGTGTTTCGGATCATAATGCCCCAAAGAAGAGAAACAGGGAGGGGTGAGGGAGGGAGAGGGAGAAAGGGAGGGAAGAAGGAAGAAAGGAAGGGCGGGAGGGAGGGGGCGGAAGGAAGTAAGGGAGGGAGGGAAGGAGGGAGGGAAGGAGGGAGGGAGGGAGAAAAGTACCTGCCATCAAGGCAGACTAGGGAGGTGGCAGTCGGATGATGGGAGGGAAACTGGGGACATTATTGGTGGGAAATACACACTGGTGACAGGATGGGTGTTGGAACAGTGTATGACTGAAACTCGATAACAAATAGCTTTGATTTTTTTTTAGTTTTATTTTTATGAAGTAGTTCATAGTAGTTCATTACAGATAATATTCAAACACCAATCCCACCACCGTGCACCTTCCCACCACCATAAGAGGAAAATGTGTGACGATTGTTGTATTTCATCCTGGAGCCATTGAAGCTCTTATATGAGCCCTTACAAGCATGTATGTTAAGCCCAAACAAATGTGTGCTACTTTTGGTACATCAGTGGACTGGTGTATGAGAGGTTGCGAGGCCATGCGCTACAGGATGTTCTGTGTCACTCTATTCCGGGAACTTTGGTTTATAGTCTCTGGATCTTGGCCGTTGATGAGATTACATGGTGCCGGGGGCAGTTTGTGGGTGTGACTGCCAAGCTACTGGAAAACTGGGGATCTGGGTGGTGGAAGCCCAGTCCCAATCTGAGCGGGCTTGGTGATCTCAGTCGCACGTCCCTCATACCTGGGTTTTCCTGCAGGTTCCTTCATAGGCAGGGCTCGTCCGAACTTGTGGAGAGTGGCCTTGAACATGGCTGCAGTTGGGTTCTGGAGATTCTTGGCTGCTGGGGTTCTGTTTGGGATGGGAGGGGAGGGAAACTCAACCTGCACAAACAGCTTTGTAACTGAGTATCTCACAGTGATTCAATTAAAAAAAAATTTAAAAGAAATTTTTTTTTAAAGATGGCAATTGAATCTGAAAGTAAGAGGAAACAGGACCTCCTTCAAATTTCAGACCAGAAGCGGAAAGGGAAAGCCCAGGAGTGGATTCAGGGGACTCTGTGATGACCAGGGCTCCAGACACACCCGGCCTTTTCCTCACGGAGGAAGGGGCAGGCAGCCCCGTCTCCCGCCTCCGTCTGCCGGCTTCCCCGTCCCCTGCAGAGCTGTGTTGAAAGCAGCAATGTCTCGTGCGGTGGGGAAACCTGAGGGATACGGAGGCCAGCCCCAGCCATGGGAGTCCGTTCTGAGGCGCACTCACGTGTGAACAGGAAGCAGCCGTCTCTCCCGGACGGGCACCCCTGGATCTGAACCCCCCCACCCCCCGTCATCCAGGGCACCGTGGCTCTTCCAGTGCCGGTGGCCGAGCCCCTTTGATGTCCATCCAGAGCCAGCAGGGCCCCCTACCCTAGGGGCACCTCTGCCTGTCAGCATATACCTACCTGGGGGCGCTGGTCCCCTCCCACAGCCTCCACCGGGGCTTTGAACCCGAGTGTGACGGAGGCAGCCAGTGGGAAAACCCTATGAAAAGGCCGATTGACTCCGTCAGCCCCGGGGCAGGGGCCATGACGCCCTGGTTCCAGCCGCCGGCCGAGAGGAAGCTGGGAGGAAGCCGGGGTGGTGTAGGATGGAATGAAATCCGCTTCCTCCTTTGGCCTCCCCACTTCATCCAGGGAAGACCCCAGCCTCACTGAGGCTCGCTTTCTGGAGCGGAGGCTTCCCAGGGTTAAGGCCAAGGAGGATGGGAGGGGTCGCCACTCACCCGGTCACTGACAGATGGGCTTTGGGGGGACCCCCGCACACTGGTCTTTGATTTCATTTCCCTCGCCTCTTTCCTCTGACTCTCGCCAAGTCGTGTGGGGCTTGGCCAGCCTCAACCAGCCTTTTATTTTATTTTTTATTTATTTTTTGCTTGTTTGTTTGCCTAAAGCAGAGAAGCCAACCGCTGCTCCTCTGTGACCCAGCTCATCGGCCACCAGGAAGTAAATTATATATATATATAGAGAGAGAGAAGAGCTGTCCGTGGCCCTGGACACTGGGTCGTCCAGAGTCCAAGAGTCGCAAAGAGTGCCCACAACCTTCTTAGAAACCCGTGGTGACCCCCTGACCTCGGAGCAATAATAGTGTTCTTGCAGGCTGTCCTGAAGATGCGAAAACATCTGGCTTTCATTGACTCAGGAAAGGGAAGGGGGAAAAAAAAATCACAAGCCCTGGAACAGAATTTCATTTTCTTTTCATGTTGCCATGTGGCTGAAGCAAATGTGTGTGTGGGGCGGGGGGAAGGGCCCAGGGAGGTATGTGAGCTCCCTTTCAAGTTTTAAAGAGGACATAAAAATGCACATGGATTTCTGGGAAGAAGCTGAGGAGGGGGCGTCCTTTGTAAAGGGGCCCCGGGGATGGATGTCCGGTTATTGTAACTGGCCGTCAGTCCGTCTTCTTTCCTCAGGGCTTCTGTGGCGTTTCCACCGCGCTGCCTTCTGGGAAGGTGGGGTCACAGAGGATGGATTCGGTGGGTTGGTTAGGGGGTACCAGGGCAAGAGGCCTCTGAGAGCTAGAGCGGGTTCTCTCTCTCTCCCCTCTCTCTTCTCTCTCCATTGGTTAGGGGGTACCAGGACAAGAACCCCTGAGAGCTAGAGCTGGTTCTGTCTCTCTCTCCTCTCTCTTCTCTCTCCATTGGTTAGGGGGTACCAGGACAAGAACCCCTGAGAGCTAGAGCGGGTTCTCTCTCTCTCCCCTCTCTCTTCTCTCTCCATTGCTTAGGGGGTACCAGGACAAGAGCCCCCCGAGAGTAGAGCGGGTTCTGTCTCTCTCTCCTCTCTCTTCTCTCTCCATTGGTTAGGGGGTACCAGGACAAGAGCCCCCCGAGAGCTAAAGCAGGTTCTGTCTCTCTCTCCTCTCTCTTCTCTCTCTCTCTACTCTCTCCCCCCTCATGGTTCTTTAGAACCAACCTGGCTCATGAGGGCAAAATTGAGACTTCCCCTTGGAATCTTCTGGAGGTTTGCCTCCGGTTGGCGGGTTGACCTGTTGCCCGCAGGATGTGCACATGCTCTCCGGGTCCCCCTTCCTCCAAAGTTGGCCCATCCATGAGTTAACAATCAGAATAGGTCTTAGGCGGCCAAAAGTGGCTTAGGATGTCGGGAAACAGAGGAATCCCTTTTCATTTTTTTAAAGGGAACTCTAATTCTCCCCTTTATGACTGGCTTAATTATCCTGGGCCCCTGAGCAGCTGTCTATTGATTCCAATTAACATGATTGACATCTCCTCAGGAAGGTACAAGCTAATCAACTTTGGGCGCCCCCACGGAGAATTCATTTCCTTCTGCAGACACTCCTGGGCAGCAGGAAAGTTAAATCGTGAATTGAGATTCAGCACCCACAGCTCGGATATACTCTCTTATATACAGCCCCACTGTGTCTTGTGAAGGACGGCGGGAGGGGAAAGGAGGCATATGTATATATTTCTTTTCAGAGAATGGCAATTTATATTCGAATCAAGGAGTCAATTCTGTTGATATTTGTTTTCCTTCCTCTATATTCTGAGTGTTCGGTTTCCTTTTCCTTTCTGGTTCAGAAAGACCCCACCAACCCTCCCCTAATTATTTCAGAGAAGTTCAAAAGCTGACGCCAACTTCCTGGTAAAGCTCACTTTCACTTTACCATCTTCCCCGCCCCCTTTCTTTCTCTCTCAGTTATTTGGATGCAGCCCTTGATGGCTTTTTAAGCGATAGTTTCAGATATTTAAAAAACGCAAGAGATAAGAAGCGCCCGATAACAAACCAGACTTGGTAAAGATGGCAGAGAGCTGAAATGATACTAACCCCAAATCTGATATATGAAAGAAATGAAGTCTGCAAATTCATTCACCGCATATTCTGCTTATCATGTGCCAGGTATATGGAAACTTCCAGAAGGGGTGGATGTGATCTGGCATCCCTTTCTCTTCCTGCGTATCCTCCTACTCATAAAGGAAGTCTATGTGTTAACTCTTGGCAGCAAGATCGATATGCATAGTCATATGGTTGGGGGGAAAATGCCGTATTCATTGCACGGTACTCAGTTCAAAGGGGGCAGGGGTTAGGCCAATCCTCACGTTAGTTGTCTATTTGTCTATAAATTTCATTAGGGTAGACACAGTGAGGGTCTAGCTGATAACCACATTCTGAGAGGCTCACACAGTAATTGGCACATCACAGATACTTAGTAGCTATTTGTCAAATGAATAAATTCTCTGGGTACAGGACCCAACCACTTCAAAGAAGCATGAGCTGATTTTGTGGTTCGGAAGCTGATCAGAGACAGAGTACTTACTGGGTGGGTGCAGAGATGGAGGTCAGCTCGATGGACAAATAGATGGGTCCATCAGATACCTTGAGGTATCACTGTATCACTGAATCACTGTCATCCCGTTGTTCATCGATGTGCTCAAGTGGGCACTAGTAATGTCTCCGTTCGTCCTTGTCGCATGCTAGTGTAGCCTGATGGCATACTGAGGGCTCTTTCAGGGTCAGGGGAATGAGGATCGTCATTTGTTACTGTTTTTGACATATGGAGTACACCACGGGTAGCTTGCCAGGCTCTGCTGGGTGGGTGGGATACTCTCAGTAGCTTGCCCAGCTCTCTGAGAGGGACGGAGGAAATACTGTGTCATCTTCCGAGAGCTTTGTTTTATAGTCTCTGGATCTTGGTCATTGATGAGATTATGTGGCACCAGGAAGTTTGTGGGGGTGACTGCCAAGCTACTGGGAAAATGGGGGATCTGGGTGGAGGAGGCCCAGTCCAATCTGAGCAGGCTTGGGGATTTCAGCCACGGGTCCCGCATACCTGGGTTCCTCTATCCGTTCTTTCATGCATGAGGCTCGTCAGAGCATGTGAAGAGTGGCCTTAAGCATGGCTGTGTCTGGGTTCTGGAGATTTTTGGCTGCCAGGTTTCTGCTTAGGGCGGGGGGGGGGGGGACTCAACCTGCCCCCCTCCATCCGAGTGAAGACAGCCTGGCATGGGGGGCAGGAGGTTCTTACCTTGAGGTAAGAGTGAAGGAAATGAGATTTTTGCTGGGGACAATTAGTGTCAGATGACTGATAAAGAACAAATGAGCTCACTGTTCACGCTTCCGGAGAAACTCAGAGTTGGTGCAGTTCTGTAGCAGAAAACACGGCATGGCATCCCTCACTGCCGACCGACTGTCCTTGAATGGGATTCGCGCGCGAGGCGAGAACAGTTGACCTTGAGCAGTCTGGTGGAGCAAAGCCAGGCTTTGGCTGACGGGAGAAAATACTCTCCTGCCACACCATCTCCTAGATGCCTCATCTGGAGCCGAGGAATGCACGGACAGAATTGAGGAGGGTGAGGAAACGGCTGAGAAAGAGCCCCGAGCCCCACGCTCCCCACAAACTAACACCTGCTCGTGACTTCCCTGGTGGCAGTCAGATGCCGTGGCAGCGTTTTTCGGCCACCGTCAAGCAGTAGGATAACAGGAAGAGAGCGAGTCCCACGCACTCCCACCCGGGCTGGACCCAGCTCTTGAATTTCTTTGCACCCGATTCCAAATTTAGGTTTGTGTCCGCCAGATTTAAGCATGTTGTCTATCACTTGTCAACCCTGAGTGCCAGTTTCCCTGCCTATAATATCACTTCTTAACCGCTGCAGTGAATCTTCGGACAATGAAGCATCTCCCACATCCTGCAGGGAGTCGGGGGGTAGGGGAGGCAGATAACTTCCTGGAGGGGACCGAGGACTCCTGTTGCTTCCATTTATAACTTCTTGGAAGAGACGATGGGTCCACATGTTCCCACCTCCGTGATCTCTAGGTTTTTCTTGCTTACATGGCTTTTTTTGGGGGGGCAGTAGGAGACTATTCAGAGGCATAAAAAAGGAGACCAGAAATCAAGCCGATCAATACATGATCGATTCCAGTAAAGGTGCAGGTTGAGTCTTTTAACTAGCTGTGCTCATCTCAGGACCCCTAAAATTCCTCATGTGGGGAGGGGCCTTCACTTTAACCCTACCGTGGCAGAGCCTTCTACTGCACATTCAGTATGGGGAGATTAAATCCATTCTTTATCCTTTGGGTTTTTTGGGTTTTGACCATAACTAGAGGTACTCAGGACTTACTCCTGGCTCTGCGCTCAGGGGTCACTCCTGGCAAAACTCGGGGGATCATTTGAGGTGCTGGGGATCGAACCCGGGTCGGGCTCCATGCTAGGCAAGCACCCTCCCCGTTCTGCTATCGCTCTGGACTCATGCCCTTTCTTATCCTTTCCATTTTCTTCTTTTTCCGATAGATTCTACTCTTTTTTATACCTCCAGATAATCTCCTGTGCCCCGAGAAAGCTCAGGGAGGGAGGGAAATGGGACCCTTGCCACATGGCTGTGGGTATCCCAGCGCCCCCATATGGGCTACTGGCTTCCATAAGAAAGTCGAACTCCCAGGATGGCGGGCCAGAGTGAGACAGTGTTCACTAGGTTGGCATCCCTGACCTCCCACCACCCCCAGTTCTGGCCTATCCTTCTGCTCAGGTGAGTCTGGCACTCTGTGAATCCAGAACAGTATCTCTAACTAGATGGGACTTTTTCTTTCTTTCTTTTTTTTAATCACTGTCACTGTCATCCAGTTGCTCGTCGATTTGCTCAAGCTGGGACCAGTAACGTCTTCATTGTGAGACTTGTTACTGTTTTTGGCATATCAAATCTTATTTTTTAATAATTTTTTTAATTCTATAAAGTAGTTCACCATATTTGATTACATTTAATATTCAAACACCAATCCCACTACCACCATGACACCTTCCCACCACCATATTTCGGATGTTTCCATCCCGAACCCCAACCCCTGCCCCAAAGCCAAACCGAAATAACATATTTTGTATTGTTTGTTATGAAAATCTGCTAAGAATGCTAGAAAAAAAAGTATCCGTAGAGGAAAGAGTGTGAAGATTGTTGTATTTCACCCAGGAGCCATTAAACCCTTCTATGAGAGATCACTAATGTGTTGTTAAAGGTTGATCCTTGTGTTTTTTATTTATATATCTGTAAAAAGAAAAATGTATATTTCCCTCTAAGATTGGTTGCCTCCTACTTTGAACCCTGTTAGATGTGGTGCAGTAATCCTGGAGTATGGGTAGAGTATGTGGTTTGAAGTATTGTGCGGACATGAATGCGGCCACACAGTCCAGGAATAGATGCACTTGTGGGTGATGCTCGGCCTGAGCGTGTGGAGAACAGCTGTGAGCATGGCGGCAGCTGAGTTGTTAAGTTTTTGGCTGCTGGGGCTGGGTCTCTTGGGACGGGGAGGGTTCACGTCTGTCCAGTGGGGGCTGGAGCGATAGCACAGCGAGTAGGGCGTTTGCCTTGCACGAGGCGGACCCAGGTTCTATTCCTCCGTCCCTCTCGGAGAGCCCGGCAAGCTACCGAGAGTATCCCGCCCGCATGGCAGAGCCTGGCAAGCTCCCCGTGGCTTATTCAAGATGCCCAACACAGTAACAACAAGTCTCACAATAGAGACGTTACTGGTGCCCGCTCGAGCAAATCGGATGACAGTGATACAGCAGAAACATTGGGAGAAAGGAGCTGGGTTCCCTTTTCCAGAGGGCGATTCCTTCCACGAGGAGGCGATTTCCACCTGCAGCGATGCGGCAGAACGGTTGCTGGAATCCCATGGTAGAGTCACCACTCTCCCGAGGCTAAGTACTGTGGCATTTCCTGAGAGGACTATGCCGGGGCTTGGATCCGCCTCATCTGCTCCGCATTGCCATTATCTCCTCAGAGCTAAAAAATAAAATAAAATAAAGTCCAAACCTAGTTTGGCGTCCTTGGCAGTAACTCTGGAAGAAGTCTGCAGGCAAAATAAATATCTCTTCCTGCGGGGGTTGGTGCCCGCGCCCTGGACATGTGGATAGGGAGCAGCAGTCTCCTGTTTGGAGTCACGCCCTCCTCTGCCCCTCTCCCCCGGGACTAGTCTCCCAGCCTCACCACAAGACAGAGAGGGCCGTAGCGTGCGCAGGGAGAGACGGCTAAGGAGGAATCCTACTACAAACGTTGGGGCTGGAGTGATAGCACAGCGGGGAGGGCGTTTGCCTTGCATGCAGCCAACCCAGGTTCGATTCCCAGCATCCCCGAGCACCATCAGGAGTCATTCCTGAGTGCATGAGCCAGGAGTAACCCCTGTGTATCGCTGGGTGTGACCCCAAAAGAAAGAAAAATACTACAAACGTTCACGGAGCGCCCCCCAAATGTGCGAATCTGTTCGCAGAATGACTCCACTTGAGCCGACCGGACCAACCTTGAGTCGGCTCTCCGTAGACCAGCTAAGAAATCTGTTTAGGAATGAAGGAAAACCTCTAAAAATGAGGAAACGGAGGTCAAACCAGTTTGAACTCACGACTTGAGGACAGATCTGGGGTGTTTTTTTTCTTTTTGGGTCACACCCATCGATGCTCAGGGGTTACTCCTGGCTCTACACTCAGGAATCACTCCTGTCGGTGCTCGGGGGACCCTATGGGATGCTGAGAATCGAACCCGGGTCGGCCGCATGCAAGGGAAACACCCTCCCCGCTGTGCTATCGCTCCAGCCCCTTGAGGACAGATTTGAAAAAGGCAAGTGTGTTAAAGGGGAAAATGAGTCTGAGGCTCACGGCAGAAGGGGGGGGACATTGTTTACCAGAATGAGGGCGCGGTGAGGACCGGGAAGGGGCCCGTGGGGAGACAGCGAGTTGAGTTTGGTTCATGTGGGTCTGAGACGCCACAGGATAACCCCCCTCGCCTCCACACCCCGCCCTCCCCCTGATCGAAGGGGACTTTTTTTCCACTGTGGACCATTGCATGTTTGTGATTTTTCCCCGTCTCCGCAGAGAAGTCAGATCCTCCTCGAAGACGCAAAGTCACCAGTAAAAATAATGTCAGGATCCGTGTGTCTTAGCAGTGGCCAGAGCAGAGCCCCCGTGGCAAGGCCCAGAACAAGGCAGGCAGATGGCCTTCCTGGCAGGCCGGGGACAGGCTGAGTGGGCCGGAGAACCGGGGGAGGGGGTGGCCATGAACAGTGGGGTGCTGTGGGGGCGGGAGGGGGGCAGGTGGAGACGTAAAAGCGGCAGGGGACGGGGCGGGGTGTGCAGGAGAATTATCTCTAAGGAGAAATCACTTTTGTTTTTAATTTGGCACACGTGGGGTTCATAATGCAGCGAAGAGCAAGGCTCTGCCGTGAGAGATGGTGCGATAGAACCAGCCCCCCCCAACAACACACACACACACACACACACACACACACACACACACACACACCCAGCGGCTGGGGGCCACCGCTGCTTTCTGAACAGATTCCAGCGCTCAAAAAGAAAAGAAAAAAGAAAAAAAAAAGCCTGTTGGGGAAGGGCGAGGAGAGAGTGATGGTCAGCCCCAGGCCCGTCCCCGGGGCCTTGGAACGGGAACGCACCTACCCCCCGCCCATCTGTCCCCAGGACACGGGAGCTTTCGGCGGGATTGACCTCACTCTGGCCACCTCCTTTCTGCTCCCGTACCCGCTGGGCACATCCTGCCGGCACCCCCGCCCCCCCACACCCCTCCCCGCCTCCCCAGCCTGGGAGCCCCTCCTCTCTGCTTGGATTCATTTAGGAATGTTTCATTTCCACCCAAAGGGTGCTGTGATCTTCACTCCTCCACACGGGCCTTTCATCCACACATCTCATGTGCTGCGCAGATGTTGCCCCTCCAGACCCCGGTGCCCCCTCATTTGCTTGGAGACGCTCTGCTCGCCGCAGCCCCCTCCGGGCAGTTCCCGCCCCTGGACCTGGACCTGCAGCTCAGCACACACACGTGGTCCCTGGGCGGGGAGGGGTCCCACTTCCGACCCTGCCCTCTGGGCTTTTGCTAGAGCCTTCTGGAACTCCGCCTCCTTTCTTGGGTCTGCTCCTGCCCCTCCAGTAGCTCCATCCATCCATCCATCCACCCACCCATCCACCCACCCATCCACCCACCCATCCATCCATCCATCCATCCATCCATCCATCCATCCTTCAACCCACCCACCCTCCACCCATCCATCCACCCACCCACCCACCCACCCATCCACCATCCACCCATCCATCCATCCATCCACCCGTCCATCCACCCATCCACTCACCCATCCATCCATCCATCCATCCATTCATCCATCATCCATCCACCCACCCACCCATCCATCCATCCACCCATCCACCCACCCGTTCACCCACCCATCCATTCACCCATCTACCCATCCATCCATCCATCATCCATCCATCCACCCATCCATCCATCATCCATCCACCCACCCATCATCCACCCATCCACCCACCCATCCACCCATCTATCCATCCATCCATCCATCCACCAATCCATCCATCCACCCATCCATCCATCCATCCATCCATCCATCCACCCATCCATCCACCCACCCATCCATCCATCCATCCATCCACCCATCCACCCATCCATCCATCCATCCATCCATCCATCCATCCATCCCTCCCTCCCTCCCTCCCTTAGCCCATCCAGAGTAGGTGGAGTGGCCCATGGAGGCCTGTGTCCCCAGGGATGCAGTGATGAACTCCACAGGGTCAGTCCTGCATCAGGCAGGGGAGGGTGGGAGGGTGCACAGAGTGCAGAGATGACAGGCCAGGAGCAGCTAGGCTGCTGGGGACTGAGATGGTCAGCACTGACAGAGTGGGGGTGCAGGGGACGAGAGATGGTCAGTGCTGGGTGCAGGGTATAGGAGATGGTCAGCCCTGGCCCAGTGGGGGTGTGGGGCATGGGAGATGGTCAGGCCTAGCCGAGTAGGGGTGTAGGGCACGGGAGATGGTCAGCCCCCCCGAGTGGGGTGCAGGGGACAGGCCCACACTCTCCGTGGTGAGGCAGACTGAGCCCTGGAAGGAGGACGTTCCCCGTGGTTTGGACCCTGGATTTCCGATGTATAAGCTTTGTGACCTTGGATCACTCACCACCTTGCGCCTTTCGAAATGGGACCCTGGGGAGCTGGAGAAATAGCATAAGGGTTCAAGGCACTTGCCTGACATGCAGCCAACCTCCCCTTGGCCTCCGGCACCACGTGGTCCCTGAGGCGTTGCCAGGGGCATCCCTGGAGGCTTGGGGGTCATTCCTGGCGCCCCAGGGCCCGTGTGGCATTGCCTCCTCAGAGCTTCCCATCCAACCACTAGCCTAGTAGACCAGAAATCTCTGGGGTGATCCATCAGGAATCTCTCAGGTCCCTCCTCACCACGGCTTGGGAGGTCTCCAAAAATACTCAGTAACGCGGAGCACCTAGTAAATGCTCAGTTATCACACATTTGCTCCTTCTTCATTCATGTAGCGAGGACCCTTCGAGTATCTACCGCCTGCCAGACCGTGTTCTTGGAAGTGTGTGGGCGTGTGCCCAGGTTTTGAAACACTAGTTCTTGTTGGAAGAGAATCGCTTCTCTCTAGTCCTTCTTCTCCTGCGTGTTACCATATTCTCATGCCGAGGGCGGACGGAAATCCAGATCGGTGAGGGAAGCAAGGGTAGCCGTGCCTGACTTGTCACATCTCACCTCCACGCCCAGACAACCTCCCCCACCCCCGCCTCGGGCTTCTAGGCGTGCGGGGTCCCCCCTCCCCCTTCTCCCTTCACCCCATCTCAAATGTGGGGCTGGCTCCGTGTAACAAGGCCACATAGGAATGCATTGTCCGGCACTGTGGCTGTCAGGAATGGCCTAAAATAACCAAATAGGAGACCTTTTACAACCACCCGCGGTGGCCGAATACTTGAAATTCTTGGAAATAAATTGCACCTCTCCCGGGGGGAGGGGCTGTTCCTCAGGGAGAACCTGATTGTCTCATTCCTGTCTCCAGCTGCAGCTCTTTCAGGCCCTCACACAGAGCCACTGACCCCCCGCCCCCACTGAATCCCTAACACGACCCACCAGGAGCCATGGGAGTGGCCAGTCCATGCCGCGGTGGACAGGAACACCGGCTTGCCCAGTGGGGAGCTGAAGAAGCCCACGCCCACCGCTGGTGCTGATGTTGCAGGGATGCAGCCAGAGGCTTCTTGCTGCCGACACACGGAGCATCTTTCTCGGTTAGCAAGATAGCAAGGCACCACTCTTAGGGGCCGTTTCTCTTTCCGAGCCAAACTCCAGCCTTTCCCTTTGATTGCTCTCCTTGAGAATTGTAATTCCCACAACATGGCCTTTGCTATATCGAGTTCAGCCTCTCAGAGGACGCAGCTCGGTAGTTGGAAGTATATTCACACGGGTGCAGTCATCACCGAATCTAACTCCGAGAACTTCTGCCGGACATTCGGAGTCTCTTCTGCACTCTTGGCCTCGACTGTCTGCTCAGGTGTACCAGTGCTTGGCATTCCGTGTAGATGAGCCACGTGGCATGTAGCCGATCTTCTAATCCACCTTCTTCTTTCTCCTAGCGTGTCCCCATCGCTCGTTCACGCCGTCACACGTAACTGAACATGACTTCTTCTGTGGTGAAAGAATATTCCAGATTGGGGTTGGAATATTGAATGTAATCAATCATCATGAACAACTTTCACTGTATCACTGTTATGCCGTTGTTCGTCGATTTGCTCGAGTGGATACCAGTAACGTCTCCATTCGTCTTAGCCCTGAGATTTTAGCAGCCTCTCTTTACTCATCCTTTCCAATGGTGCCACATTGGAGGCTCTTTCAGGTTCAGGGGAATGATACCCATCATTGTTACTGGTTTTGGCATATGATTACACCACGGGGAGCTTGCCAGGCTCTGACATATGGACAGGATACTCTCGGTAGCTTGTCGGGTTCTCTGAGAGGGAGAACTAGACAGTAAGAGGTTGTGTGGCCGCATTTGTGGCCACGCACTTCCGGGAGCTTTGTTTTATAGTCTCTGGATCTTGTCTGTGTGAACAACTTTATAAAACTTAATTTAAACAATACATATTCTGGGGCTGGAATGATAGCACAGCGGAGAGGGGGTTTGCCTTGCACGTGGCTGACCCAGGTTCGATTCCGGCATCTCATAGGGTTCCCCAAGCACTGCCAGAAGTAGTTCCTGAGGGCAGAGCCAGGAGTAACCCCTGTGCATCGCCGGTGTGACCCAAAAAGAAAGAAAAAAAAACCATATTCCACGGTATGGGTGTTCCACCTGAGGGTTGGTCATTCTTCAGTCCACGGGCCCTTGGGTTATTTCTTCCCTGTGGCTCTTGCCAACAGTGCTCCTAGGAGTCGCCATGCACATATTTCTGTGTCGCCCCATGCCTGCAGTTGTCTTGGGCGTATATCTAAGATACCCTTCATAGGTCATGTGGTAGTATAACTTATGCCAAATTGTTTTCCACAGTCGCTGTACCATTTGTGCTTCTGCTTACAACATAGGAACGTTTTTCAAGCCAGCACTCTTTATTCTCCTTTTTAAGTGCAGCCATTCTGCTGCCTAGGGGGGGGTCCCCTTTCTTGTGTGCATTTAATTTTTCATTTATAATTTTTCACTGGGCTGGAGCAATAGCACAGCAGGTAAGGGGTTCACCTTTCACTCGGCCAACCCGTGTTCGATTCCTCCGTCCCTCTCAGAGAGCCCGGCAAGCGACCGAGAGTATCCCGCCAGCACAGCAGAGCCTGGCAAGCTCCCCGTGCGTATTGGATATGCCAAAAACAGTCACAACAAGTCTCACAGTGGAGACGTTACTGGTGCCCGCTCGAGCAAATCGATGAGCAACGGGATGACAGTGACAGTGTCAGTGAACTTTTCATTTCACCACACTAGACTTTTCCACTTCTCTCTACCCCTTGTTCCTACCAGGGACAATCTCTCCGATCTAGAATCCAGAATTGTTTCTAGAATTCCAGGGAACATACAGACAGTTATTCATGTTTGGTGTCTCTCATGGTCTCCAGGCTTAAAGAAAAAAAAAAAAAACAAGCTCTCTCCTTTCAGTGGGAAGTCCCTTGCTTCTTTGTTTATAAACCAGGGAGTTAATAAAATACACAACAAACTTCAGTTTGGAGGAAACTAGAAGGAGCGGATAATCACTTCAAAGGCTTACAATCCAAGAATTTGTGGTCCCTTGATAAAAGATAGTGTGAAGTGTTCTCAAAAGAAAATTTTACATACACAGTGTCACACTGTACTAAACCAACTTAAAGGAATTAAAGTGTTTTCATGTGGGGGGGCTGGAGCCATTGCACAGCAGGTAGGGCATTTGCCTTGAATGCGGCTGACCCGGATTCAATTCCCAGCATCCCATATGATTCCCCCAAGCACCGCCAGGAGTCATTCCTGAGTTCACGAGCCAGGAGTAACGCAAAAATGTGAATCACCGGGTGTGATCCAAAATCCAGAAAAAGAAAGAAAAGAGAAAGAAAGAAAGAAAGAAAGAAAGAAAGAAAGAAAGAAAGAAAGAAAGAAAGAAAGAAAGAAAGAAAGAAAGAAAGAAAGAAAGAAAGAAAGAGTGTTTTCATGAATTTCAGGTGTATTTCTATAACGCCTATGTGTCTGGGGTTATGGAAGAAAGAAAGAAAGAAAGAAAGAAAGAAAGAAAGAAAGAAAGAAAGAAAGAAAGAAAGAAAGAAAGAAAGAAAGAAAGAAAGAAAGAAAGAGGGAGGGAGGGAGGGAGGGAGGGAGGGAGGGAGGGAGGGAGGGAAGGAAGGAAGGAAGGAAGGAAGGAAGGAAGGAAGGAAGGAAGGAAGGAAGGAAGGAAGGAAGGAAGGGTGTTCATGAATTTCAGGTGTATTTCTATAACGCCTATGTGTCTGGGGTTATGGAGAAGAAAGAAAGAAAGAAAGAAAGAAAGAAAGAAAGAAAGAAAGAAAGAAAGAAAGAAAGAAAGAAAGAAAGAAAGAAAGAAGAAAGAAAGAAAGAAGAGGGAGGGGGGAGGGAGGGAAGGAAGGAAGGAAGGAAGGAAGGAAGGAAGGAAGGAAGGAAGGAAGGAAGGAAGGAAGGAAGGAAGGAAGGAAGGAAGGAAGGAAGGAAGGAAGGAAGGAAGGAAGGAAGTGTGTTCATGAATTTCAGGTGTATTTCTATAACGCCTGTGTGTCTGGGGTTATGGACCAAGAAACAGTTCTTCTGCGGTGAGATTGGGAAGGATCTCCCGCTAACGCTCCCATTACCAGTACCTGGTAGACAACCCGTCCTTGGTTTGTAGCTCAAACTTCTCCCGCCTGTTTGTTGTAAGCTGTCATGTATCTCAGGCGCATTAATGAGGCTTTAAGAGTAGAGCCCATTGACTCTGACTCCTAACAAGACTGAAATAGTGGAGCGCAAATTGGAATTGGAATTCCAATTCTGCTGTGGCGGCTGGGACCTCAGGCAAGTCATTTTTCTCCATGTGAAATGAGACGCCGATGCGTGAGGTGAAGGGCTGTGTTGAGAAGTAAAGGAGACGGAGTCCATAGTTATGTAAAGTGTGGAGTGCAGGGCGAGTCACAGAGAGGGACCAATAAAGGGAAGCTGGTTGTAGCTGGAGTAGTACCACAAAGGTATCACTGTCACTGTCATCCCGTTGCTCATCGATTTGCTCGAGCGGGCACCAGCAACGTCTCCATGGTGAGACCTGTTGTTACTGTCTTTGGCATATTGAATACGCTGAGGGGAGCTTGCCACGCTCTGCCGTGCGGGTGGGATACTCTTGGTAGCTTGCCAGGCTCTCCGAGGGGGACGGAGGAATCGAACCTGGGTCAGCCGCGTGCAAGGCAAACGCCCTACCCGCTGTGCTATCGCTCCAGCCCACTACAAAGGTACTTTCCTGTAATAGGCATGTTCTAGAAAATGGTGCAGCCCAAGGCCTTTCTTGTTTTTCACTTTATTGGACAGTGAAGCTTAGAGTAGATGAGGGACCTGGAGTGTAAGGGGTCCTGTGGTGAGTCCTCTCTGAGAAGTGATGACTCACTCCCCGAATGATCTACTTTCTATGCTTAGGTTTTGAATCGCAGGGCTTCTTCCCAGGGGACACACCTGTCCAGAATCCCAAACCCTCATTTCCTGCCTTCACTTGAGAAATGTTGCAGTTGGAGACTCGGGTTGGCAGATGCCCGTGTGGCCAACAAATAGCCGTGATCGTGACAAACACCCTTGATGTGATTGGACTGTCTGTGGGAGCCTGAGGTTTCTGGGCAAAAGAAGATGCCAACTTCCAGAAGAAAAAAAAAAAAGAGGAATTTCCTGAACTGTGTTCTCTGTTGGGCTTTTCAGAGTAATCTCGCAGAAGTGTTTTTTTAGGCTGAAATGAAAGCAAAAAGTGCTCAAACCATAACGACGATGGTAATTATAACCCTCGGAGAGCAGATGGCACTGGACTTGATGGAGACATCGCTTCTAGCACATTATCTTTGATAACTTTTAGCTCAGAGTCATTTTTGAATTAATGACATACCCTAGAAACACCCTAAAGTGTTTTTAATAAGCAGCTGAGAACGTCTTGTTATACACAGCCTTAACTGGTGCACACTTTGAAGATACAGTTAATTTTTCATGTTTTTTTTCCTTTTTTTTTTTTTTTTTTTTTGCTTGTTTGAAGCCACTCCTGGTGATGCTCAGGGCTGACTCCTGACTCTCTGCACTCAGGAATGACTCCTGGCGGTGCTCAGGGGACCCTATGGGATGCCGGGGATCGAACCTGGGTGAGCCACGTGCAAGGCAGGGGCCCTCCCCGCTGGGCCCTAATTTTTCATGAGCTCTCAGTGCTTCGGGCTCCTATACCCCTCTCCTAGAGTCTGGGGGTTTTCTTTTTCCTGATTTCCTGTGTAGGCAGGTATTAAGCATTTCTCCTTTCCCCTTGGTCAGGAGAGTAGTTTTGAGGTGAGTTGGAAGCTCATCTGTTGAAACTATGAGCTGCCCTATCCCAAGCGTTCTTCTGTCCTTGGTTGCGTTGCACGTACCCACTGCACCAAAATCACCCAGGGACGGAACAGAGGTGGCCAGGAGCCGTGGGTGCCCTTCCGGACAGAAACAGTTCCTTCATGGGAATGAATGGGAATGAAGGAAATAATGGATGCTTGGTTTTGATTTTTTCTGTTTCATCGCCCAGGAATGGGGGCATTTGTCCGACCCATTTGGGTTCCTAGGAGGAACCCTCAGAAGTCTGATTTCTGAGTCTCATCTTGGCATTGTGTTGTGGGGAGGGGCTTAGGGGGCACTGGCTTCATTGTCAGCCTCTCACTTCCTGCCACCCTAGTTCTCAGACCCTCCCTCCACAACCCCTTAGCATCCACGCTGTCTGGCCGCAGGGTGGGGCAGAGGCCAGAATCGTCCAAGGCCATTCATCAGTGTATTGGTGGCAACCATTTAGCTTGCCTTGCCTTCCCCCAACATGTCACAGATAAGCCATCCTTCCCTGGACTCAAGTGTGGTGTGTCGGGCAGTCACTGTCTCGGGGATAGAGCACGGCGGGCGGGAGTCCTGTTGGTCGGTGAAGTCGGTAATTGGGGAGATTAATCGAACTGCCGGAGCCACCGCTAACACTAACGGGTCAGGAGAAAGCCACTGGGGGCTGTTAGCCATGCCCCTCCCGTCTGAGGTCTCTGTCACCCTTGGGTGTCCTCAAGGTACTCACTGCTTGGCTTTCTCCACCCCGAGCCAGCTCACACTCGGTCATGATAGCCTGCATGCATGTCAGTTGCCCTGATGGACCATGAGCCCTGGGAACAGGGAATTGTTCTGCGACTCTGTTTTGCCTGCGGAGTGCTGCTGGCCAGTGCTCAGCCTACACAGAGCCTAGTGACTATCAAATGAATGATTGAGTGTCGTGAGTTAGTTGGGACACTTTCTAAAAAAAAAAAAAAAGTTGCGTATACACGTGTGTACATATATTGAGAAATTATATATAATTATATATACATGTATGTACATATTTATATTTAAATTCTCAATACAAAACATTGAGCATGGACTCCAAAATAATGATGCTTGTATTTCCATAATTCCGTTTCAGGCAGAATGGGAGTGGGGGGTGCTGGAGTGATAGCACAGCAGGTAGGGCATTTGCCTTGCACGCTACTGACCCGGGTTCGATTCCCAGCATCACATATAGTCCCCGAGCACCACCAGGAGTCATTCCTGAGTGCAGAGCCAGGAATAACCCCTGTGCATCACTGCGTGTGATCCAAAAAGCAAACAAACAACAAAACAGAATGTCAGTGGGAGTCAGGGGAAGAGTGACAGTTATGGAATCTCATTCTGGTAAAGAAATGGTGAGTAATCTTCACATGTTGTATCAACAAGTTCACCTATTAACGGCCGCCTCCATCAGAGTTTATTAGCACCTGGTTTCTGCATCTATCCTCATTTACAGCAGTGGGAACGGGAGAGGAAGGAGCAGGCTAGAGGAAAGATTTCTGCCCAGGGAGAATCAGCGACGGTCTGATGCCTATTGGCGGAACCCTGCAGGTCATAACGCATGCACAAGCTTTCTTATTTCCCCTTTATTAAGGAATAATTGATTGAGGTCAGGAGTTTCGTCGAGTCCTGGGAGATTTTTAATCCAGTGCCATCATGCAAAGCTTACTACATCAATAAGACGGTTCCGCAGGGGGAATGGGGGAGTAATTGAGATGCCACGGCAGCTGGAATCCAGATGAAGATACATTTGGAAGCTTAATCACAATCATGTTCTACACTAAATATTCATCCGTCTGTCTCCCAAAGAGGACAGGAAATTAAGCTGTCAAGGGCAGGCGGGGATGAGGGTTTAGCTGCGAGGAGAAACCCATACCTCAGCCTTAATCTCGGAACAAGCGGGAGGGTCTTAGGTGGCTGCAGGGCAAGGCCTTCTTTCTGCTTTTATTTCCTGACACCGATTTGAGCTGTTTACGCGCGATTTATCAGCTTCACGGTTACCAAAACGGGGCTATTAGGCTAACTCAGCCTCCTCACTGCGGGATAAATAGATGAGCAAAGGCCGGCTCAACAGGGGGGGAAAGAAATGTTTTATGGAGGAGCGTTAAAGTTGTGTAAACATGCAGACGGGCGTGGGGGAATTCCTAAACAGAGCGATGGGCCTTGATGGCACACGCCCGCAGGCCCGTGTCTCACGGAGTCCAACCAAACCCTGAGTAGAGCCGCTGGAATTGCCCCCACGGGCTGTGGGTTTTCATTCTCTCTCACACATTTCCACGGGAAACTCTTTGCGGACCCCCTGTAAGATGGTGGAATTCCATTGCCAACGGCGATTGGAAAGTCCCCATCCCCCGAGGCTGTACTTTGGGCAGCTTTTCTTCTCCGATTTGGGCCCAAACGTGCGGGTGGATCTAACACTGGTTTTGATGCAAAGGGATCGTTTGCGTTTTCATGTTTTCATGTTTCACCAAACGTGAAGTTTCCTTGCCACCCCGTCGTGCGGGGAGGCGGCACGAGCCGGGGCTTGCTCAGAGGACGAACAGCACAGGAGGGTCCTGGCCTGGGGCCCACCCGAGGTGGTTCTTGCTCTCTCGCTTCTCTGGGGATTTTCTTGGCGCTCCCCGCGTACGACAGTGCCGTTCTGTCCTTGGGGTCATTGCGTGGACACAGAAGGCCGCAGGCCATATACATCAGCTCCGAGGAGGGTCTCCTCCACTCTGCCTCCCTCCCTCTCAGGAGGGAGTTGGCATTTCTTCAAAGCTTATCAGTGGACGGGTCTCCCAAAGTCTGCCAAGGGGCAGGATCCTGACCCGCGCCAGGCTGTCTTCACCAGGGCACCTCAGAGAGGCACGGGTTGAGTTTCCCTCCCTGCCCCAAACAGAACCACAGCAGCCGAAAAGCTCCAGAACCCAACCACTGCCATGTGCAAAGCCACTAGTTCTCCACACGCTCAGACGAGCCTTACCCAAGTGGGGACGAACCTCACCCAAGAGGGAACTGGCAGAAAAACCCAAGTATGCGGCACCCATGACCGAGATCTCCAAGCCCACTTGGATCAGGACTGGGCCTCCTCCCCCCAGATCCCCAGTTTTCCAGTAGCTTGGCAGTCACCCCCACAAACTGCCCCCAGTGCCATATAATCTCATCAATGGCCAAGACCCAGAAACTATAAACTAAAACTCCCGGAGGAGAGCTATACAGAATTTCCGAGAGCATGCGGCTGCATTCAAGGCCACACAACCTCTTACACTCTATCCCACTTACATACCAAAAGTAGCACACGTTTGTTTAGTTTTAACATACTTGCTTGTATTCTCTTCTATACCAGCTTCAGTGGCTCCAGAATGAAATACAACAACCTTCACACACTTCCTCTTATGGTGGTAGGAAGGTGCTTGGTGGTACGATTGGTCTTTGAATATTATCTGCAATGAACTATTGTGAACTGTCACGGTCACTGTCACTGTCATCCCGTTGCTCATCGATTTGCTTGAACGGGCACCAGTAATGTCTCCATTGGTTACTGTTTTTGGCATATCGAATACGCCAGGGGTAGCTTGCCAGGCTCTGCCGTGTGGGCGGAATACTTTGAGTAGCTTGCCGGGTTCTCTGAGAGGGATGGAGGAATCGAACCCGGGTTGGCCACGTGCAAGACAAATGCCCTACCTACTGTGCTATCGCTCCAGCCCATTGTGAGCTACTTTATGAAAATAAAATATATAAAAATTGTAAAAACAAAACAAAGTCTGCTGGGGGCGGGGCCCGGGTGGGTATCTGTTAGGCAAACCTGCAACCTCTTTGTCCTCTTTGCCACCTGTGTCCCCTTGGTGATGCTGACCCTCCTCCGTGGCCATCACCGCCCGTCGGTGACACACGAGGAGGAGGGGCTCAGGAGAGCAGGGGGGCAGCTGCTCACCGTCCCTCCCTCCCACACAGCACAGCCAGACACGGTGCTCAGCGCTGAGGTTTATTCCGAGGGCCGGGGTGGGGGGTGGGGGCGGGGGGGAGGGTCACACGAAGTCGTTGAACAGCAGCGCAAACACCACGGTGAAGAAGAAGGTCACGAGACACTCGTAAACGACCCAGTGCCACGTCCGCGGCTGCGACAGGGCCTGCCACAGACGCTCCTGCGAGGAGAAGGGGACAACGCGGCCGCCGCCGTCGGGGGAGAGCCGGTCCCCTAGCAGGCGTATCGGCCTCACTCTGCCCTGCATCCCTGGGCTGGACGACCGCGCAGCTCGGTGGCCGCGAGTCTGTGGAGGAAAGCAGCTGCAGTTAGTCGTCCGCCCCCCGCGGATGTGCACGCTCAAGACCCCTCGCCACCCTCCCTCCCTCCCTCCCTCCCTCCCGGGCAGGCCCTTTGATGTTGCGGTGGGCGGGGGGGGGGGGAAACACCCCCGAATTAGTGCCAGCAGCCCTGATGGCCTGCGTCCTGACACTTTATTTATTTATTTATTTATTTGCTTTTTGGGTCACACCCGGCGATGCACAGGGGTCACTCCTGGCTCATGCACTTAGGAATCACCCCTGGCGGTGCTCAGGGGACCCTATGGGATGCTGGGATTCGAACCTGGGTCAGCCGCATGCAAGGCAAACGCTGTGCTATCACTCCAGCCCCCGTCCTGACACTTTAATTGGCATGGGCGGGTGCAGGAAAAGGGCATCTTATTTTTCTATTCCAAGGCAGAGACCTGTGTTTGGGTATGCCCCGAGTCTAAACGCACGCACGCGCTCCTTTTGAACACACCGGCCCCAAGCCCTCCTCGGAGAACTGTCAAGGGGTTCTGCATGAGCCAGACATCACAGCGGAGACCCCCACCCCCAACCCCACCCCCACCCAGAGTCTGTCCCACAGGGAATGGCTCACAGGAGCGGGCAGCACCCAACCCTGTGGGGGGGGGGTGCTCAGGACCCCCAGACTTCTCTGTCTTAGAAAGCGATGCCCTCCCCGCCACACCCCTCCACCCAGTGCTCTTAAGTATCTCAGAGGAGTCTTTGCCATGACAGGAGGGGTTGCCTGTGGCCACACCGGTTCACTTGTCACAGGGGTCTGCAGGCCCTGAGGCACCCTGGGGCCCGCTGCCTGGCTTGGTAAGGCAGCCTGGAGCCAATGTGGGTGTCCGTGGTGGTGGGTGGGTGCCCGGATCTGCTCTACCCAGGGAAAGTGTCCCGGCCTGACCGCAGGCCTTTGTCACTCCACCGTGAACTTGGTCCCCGGGGGTAATGAGACACCTGCGCCCTGCTCCCCGCGGCCGGAAGAAGGTCGCCCAGCCGAGTCGCGGGCAAAATGTCTGTCGGGCCGTCAATAAGCTGCATTCACTGAGACTCTGGGGTAATTAAGACCTCAGGTCCGGCGCTTCCTTTATCAGTGTGTGTCGATTCTCATTGACACCGATGGAACTTGGCCTTTTCCCACATCTCTGCACAGCTGCCCACGCCCCCCCCTCACCACCACCACCCTGCCTCCCCTCCCTACCCCCCCCCATACTATTAACAATGAAAGGAGGATAGAATTACACCCGCCCCTCCTGTGGTTAATCCCCGCTGAACTTTTCCCTGAAAAAGAACATTGCCCTGTTCAGAAAGGAGGAAATGAAATGCACCGCCCTTGGGTGTTCTTTGTGGAGGGAGGAGAAGGGAGGAGGGAGACTTTCCAACTGCTTCCCCCCTACCCCACCCTTCCCTCCAAGCTGGAAGAACATCCCATTTCACGCCCAGCCCCACAATGTGCAATCGTGCAGTCTAATCTGCCCCTCCCTTGGGGGCTGTGGATCCTTGTCTCTCTCCCTCCGAGTGCGACAGGCCCGGAGCTGGTTGTTAAAACTGCTGCTGTTGGGAGTGATAGCACCATAGGTAGGGCATTTGCCTTGCACGCGGCCGACCCGGGTTCGATCCCCAGCACCCCATAGGGTGCCCTGAGCACTTCCAGGAGTAATTCCTCAGTGCATGAGCCAGGAGTAACCCCTGTGCATCGCCAGGTGTGACCCAAAAAGGAAAAAAAAAAAAAACTGCTGCTGGGGGCTGGAATGATAGATAGCACAGCGGGTAGGATGTTCGCTTGCATGCAGCTGACCCAGTTCGATTACCAGCATCCCATAGGGTCCCCTGGGCACCACCAGGAGTCATTCCTGAGTGTGGAGCCAATAACTCTGTGCATAGCCGAGCACAGGTGTGATCCGAAAAGAAAACCAAAAAAACATAAAACACAACAACAACAACATAAAACTGCCGCAGGATGCAGATCCCAGACCCCGTGTTCATCTACCACCGTCAGTAGAACCGGGTCCTACCCAAAGGGCCAAGGGACTTCTCCAGCTGCTGGGAACCCTGCCGCCCACACCCCTCCTGTCCCCAGCGGCAGCGGCGGCTGGCGTGGCGTGGGGCAGAGGGTGTCGGGTTGGGGGGAACCAGCACCTCTGCTGACAATGGTGGTCCACGGTCGGTTCCTGCAATCCACAGGAGAAACGTCAGGGGACCCTGGAGAGGCCTCACCCCCGCGCTGTGCCAGCTGGAAGTTAGGCAGCCTCGTTCGTGCTCCAGTTTGGTCCCTGTCACTGTCACTGTCATCCCGCTGCTCATCGATTTGCTCGAGCGGGCACCAGTAACGTCTCTCATGGAGAGACTTATTGTCACTGTTTTTGGCATATCCAGTACGTCACGGGTAGCTTGCCAGGCTCTGCCGCATGGGCGAGATACTCTCGGTAGCTTGCCGGGCTCTCCGAGAGGCTCCGACTTGGTACCCATAAAATATGCTCCACCGGAAAATGAGGGGGTTGGGGAAAGCAAAGCTGTTACCCGCCTACTAGGGGACGTGGCTAGGTAGGTCGGTCCTGCGACTCCCACCAATCCGGGTGGCCGGCTAGCCTCCCAAAGCAGCCGCGGGCTCCTCTGCTGTCCATGCTCACCCCGCCCCCATGGTCCCTACACAGGCCCCCTCCTCCCGAGCATCCAGCCGGCCTTGGTTCCTTGTCCAGAAGTTTTAACAATGGCCCTGAGGTTCCGGAGAGCGAAGGAGTGGCAGGGGTTACTGTCTCCCAAATGCAGGGTTCGCTGCTGGTGTTCAGGAAGGTCCTGTTAGCTTACATTGTCTCTGTTCGTGTGGAAAGTCTTGTCATTTATTGCAACGTGTATTAAGGGGGAAAATTAAGATACCTGATAATCTTACAGGTTAAAAAAAAAAAGGCAGTTTTTTGGGGGCTGGAGCAATAGCACAGGAGGTAGGGCGTTTGCCTTGCATGTGGCTGAACGTGCAAGGTTCGACTCCCAGCATCCCATATAGTTCCCCGAGCACTGCCAGGAGTCACTCCTGAGTGCAGAGCCAGGAGTAACCCCTGTGCATCACCAGGTGTGACCCCCAAAAGAAAAAATATATATACAAAATAAAAACCACACACACAAAGTCATGAAAATTAAAGTTATAGAAATAAAAATTTAAAAGCTTTTTTTAAAAAGAAAAGCACCCAATAACACACACATTTATAAAATTATATACATGAAAATTCAAGTTAATTACAGGTAGCTAATATTTATACCTTTCTAGTGAAAAATCTGGTGCATAAAAAAACTAGGGCTTGTGAATTGTGATATGAAAAATGATTATCTCCCTGAGTCAATGTGATCGTGCTGAAGGATAAAATGATCCTATTCCGTATGGTACAATTCTTAGCAACGTTTTAAAAAATAGATCCCTTTAAAAAGTGGTGAAACTTCTGACCAATCTAAGATCAACTCAGAATTCTTGGTTTCTAGTAACCTATTTGTAGGGTGCAATCAGAGATTCGAAATGTTATTCCATATTCGCTCAGAGCTGTAATTATAATTATTTTGTATATATTGACATGGTCGGTGATAATGACATCCTGCCTCTTAATAACGCCTTGCTGTTTGCAGGGGACTCCCGCTCGCCGTGGTTAACGGGGCCGCCCGATAACTTGCTGAGGCCGGATGGTTTGCCCCTTGCGACAGATGGGGAAGGGGTGTCCCAAGAGTCCCTTGCAAGATCTGTGCCTGTTCCAGGAGAAGTTTGGGCCGTGCAGGGCGGGCCGTGGCCCTCGCCCTCGAGGGGGTGCTCGATGCTTCTCCGCCCCCCCTCCGTGCTCCCTCTGACGTCTTCCTTTCCCCAGCTGCCTGCCTCTCTTCCACGTTAAATCATGCCCCCCCTCCCCGCTCCAGGGCATCGTTCCCAGAGTCACTCTGGTCACTCTGGGTTTCCTCTGTGGTGACCCCCCCCCCCATCTGCACTCAGGGCCATGCGGTTCTGCTCATTTCCGGGGCCAGAAAGGCTGGAAGTCAAGGCTGGAAGTCCAGCCGGCCCCACCTTGCCTGGGACCTCCACACTGACAACAAGTAAGAATACACCTTCTGGGGCTGGAGCGATAGCACAGCAGGGGAGGGCGTTTGCCTTGCATGTGGCCGACCCCAGGTTCCATCCCCAGCATCCCGTAGGGTCCCCTGAGCACCATCAGGAGTCATTCCTGAATGCAGAGCCAGGAGTGACCCCTGTGCATTGCTGGGTGTGACCCAAAAAGCAAAAAAAAAAAAAAAAAAAATTAAAAATACAAAAGAATACACCTTCTGAAACTACAAGTCTGAATTCTAACCCCAGACCTCCAGAGCCTAGCCACAGTCATGCTCAAGGCCCCTCTCCACACGTTCAGACGAGCCTCACGCATGAAGGTACCGGCAGAGGAACCTAGGTGTGTGGCACCCAGGGCTCCAAGCCTGCTCGGATCGGGACTGGGCCTCTTCCGCCCAGATTTTCCATTTTCCAGTAGCTAGGCGGTCACACCCAGGGACTGCCCTCCTCGCCCTGTAATCCCACCAAGGCCCACACCCAGAGACTTAAAACCAAGCTCCCGCAAAGCGGCCACAAGACATCTTATAGCCCAGTTCTCCCTCTGGGAGAACCTGGCAAGCTACCGAGAGTTTCCTGCCCACATGGGAGAACCTGGCAAGCTCCCTGTGGTGTATTCATATGTCAAAACCAGTAACAAGCCGGGTCTCATTCCCATGACCCTGAAAGAGCCTCCAATGCGGCATTGTTGGGAAGGACGAGTAAAGAGAGGCTGCTAAAATCTCAGGGCTAGGACGAATGGAGACGTTACTGAGACCACTCAAGAAATTCGACAATCAATGGGATGATGATGATGATGATGATGATGATGATGATGATGATGATGATGATGATGAATAATTCTAACCCCAGTGATGACCTTTCTGTGGCATTCATCAGCCAAATGTCAGTTCCCTTACCGCTAAAGTAGGTTTGCAGTGTTGACTCTCCTGGGGCCTGAGCAATGGTACAGTGAGAAGGACGTTTTCTTTATACACAGCTGACACAGGGGTACAATCCCTGATGCCCTAGAGGGTCCCGAGCCCAGCCCACAGTAATCCCGAACACAGGGCCTGGGTGGAGCCCGAAAGCAAAACAAAACAAAATAAAACAAATGCTGCCTCTCCTACTTCACTCACTCTTAACTCTTAACTGGCATTGCTTTGTGGACAAATCTCAGATTAAAATAACAATATTTTGAATAGGTTGGAGTATTCTACGTCACCATCTCTTCCCTAGTTCCCTAGATGTGATTTCTTCCCCCGCCCCCAATTTGGGGATTTTTAAATGAAGGATACACTGATTTTCAGAGATACAAAGACATTCCAAAGACACAAAATTGAGAAAGAAAAAATGAATTATTCATTAGCATTGCGGGTCTAGGTGGGTGGTCAGAGAGAGGCAGTATTCTATGGCAGCTCAGGGGAGCTAGGTTTAAACCCACCTTGTGGCTAGTTACTCACTGCGGGGGTTCAGTAGGGCACGGAACTCCCGGGAGCCTCAGGAACTACATCTTTTTAATTTCCAGCAAGTTGCAGAGGGGACCGGGAGAATGAGCATGACAGGAGGTGGCTTGAGGAGTCAAGGGAAAAGGTCTTTGGAAACATCCAACCGCCTTCATGATGCAAGACGTTAATTATTCAAGCTCTTGCATTGCGGTGTCCGGGGGCCCTCGGGGAAGGCTTCCCAAAATAGCAGAGATGGGACACGAGTGGCTGGTGTGATGGCAGGAAAGGCCGGGTCGCCCTGAGAACATGTGCTTCAGCCTTTTTATGGTTTTGGTTGTGGTTTTCTGGGGGGGAGGACACACCCGGCGATGGTCAGGGCTGACCCCTGGCTCTGCTCTCAAGCATCACTCCGGGCGGTACTCAGGGGACCCTAGGGGATTGCTGGGGATCCAACCCGGGTCAGCTGCGTGCCAGGCAAACGCCCTCCCCGCTCCACCACTGCTCTCCCTTCTTCTGGGGAGAGGAGAGGACAGGATGTGTTGCCAAGACCCGGGCAGGACCCAGCCAAGACACGCGGGTCGCACCCCTCCCTCCCCGCCTCTCTTCCAGGAGCTGAAGTGGTTCCTTAAAAACCCGGATTACAAGGCAGAGGAGGGCGTCCAGGTGAGCAGAGTGTGTTAAAATAAGGATCCCAGGTACACTCCAGGATGTTTGTTTTTGATGAAAAGACACGGATTAACTGGATTAATGAGGGCTCAGGGCTGGAGAATGTGCCGGCGCTAATAGCCCCTAAATTACAGTGGATGCCATTGGCGTGGTGTACTCTCCACCGCCCTTACCGCAGCCTCTCTCCTCCCGGAGGGCCCCCGCCCCCGCCCCCCCACGCTCCCCACACACACAGTGCTAAATGAACATGTCATTATCACTGAGATGAAAAGCCTTGAAATCTATTTTCCACTTCCCTCCAAGATCTCTTGTTTGCAAAATACAAGAGGAACTAGGTTACTAATCTAGTTCATTTCATACCCTCCCCACAGCCCCCCCCGCCCCCCGCCAGAGTATTTTAGGGACACGGTTTTCTGGAAGGCTTGTCCAAAATCTCCTCTCCTGGCTTGTTTCTCTTATCACTTCAATGCTAAGTTAGCACTTTTCAGCATGGGAGAGAGGACGGGGGGTGCATCAGAATCCCCCAGACGTCCCTGCTTTATAAAGCCTATTCCTGGACCCCACCCAACTGCAGTCTCTGAGGACCCCCAAACTTGCATTTCTCAGAAGCTTCTCAGCAACACTGACAGGCCAGAGGACTCACCCGGAGAACCTTGGGGCTGGAGAAAGACCAGAGCCAGAGCGCTGGGCGCCGGAGCGTGGGGAGTCCAGCCCTCGCAAAGGCTGGGTGGGCCAGCATCTCCTGGAAGAAGACAGTCAGTAGCCCAGAACTCAGAAACGGCTCCCCCGGCTCAAACAGACAGCCCTGGCCTTGGGTCTTAGGAAGCTTCTGGATGTTCACTAGGCTCAGTGCCCTCAGCATAGCAGGGGAAATGCAGAAGAATGGGTGGATTCTTCCTGGGGTCGCACCCCCTCTTCCTATCTGTTAATTATGGTGACTAAGGTATATGTATATATATATATGTATATGTATATATATATGTATATATATATATACACACCTCTTGGACAGCCCGGCAAGCTACCAAGAGTATCCCGCCTGCACGGACAGAGCCTGGCAAGCTCCCCGTGGCGTATTCGATATGCCAAAAATAGTAATGATAGGTCTCATTCCCCTGACCCTGAAGGAGCCTCCAATCGTTGGGAAAGACGAGTAAGGAGAGGCTGCTAAAATCTCAGGGCTGGGAGGAATAGAGACGTTACTGGTGCCCGCTTGAGTAAATCGATGAACTATGGGATGACAGTGATACAGTGATGGTGACTAAGAATCTTCCTGCCAAACCCACACCACTGGTCCCCGTCCAGAGCCCAGAACAGCTCCTTGGCCTGGAAACCTTCAGCGCACATTCAACACTGACCACTTTTCCTTACACATCACTTTCGTGGGAGACAGAGGAAGACCTGCTCGCTTTCTCTTTTTAGTTATTTTTTTTTCTTTTTGGGTCATACCCAGCAATGCACAGGGGTTATTCCTGGCTCTGCACTCAGGAGTTATTCCTGGCAGTGCTCGAGGGACCCTATGGGATGTTGGGAATCAAACCCAGGTCAGCCGCTTGCAAGGCAAACGCCCTCCCCGCTGTGCTATCGCTCCAGTTCCCTCACTTTCCCTTCTTAAAGCCCTCGACCATGAGTCAGCTAGTTGGGAATTTTAATTCCAGCCTTGTGTCTGGTGGTTTACCCCCGTGTGTGTGTATATGTGTGTGTGTGTGTGTGTTGGGGGTGGGGAGGGAATCCCTTTAAATCCCTGGGAAGTTTCTTCCCCGTTAGAGGAAGAGTGAAAATCAAATGTCTGGACTTTACCAGAAAAGTTCACGTGGATGCATAAAGGCCAGAGAGCCCCTTCCAGTATTTCGACAGTATAAACAATAGTAGAACCGATAGCAAGTAATTGCCGGCACTTATCAACTAACAACTCGGCTAGTCCCTTTGTGCAGATATTTTTATAGGTTATTCTAGTTAATCCCTGCAACAACTCTTTGATGCTGTAATGGCCCTATTTCTTAACGAGAAAGTTACGGTGGGGTGGGGGTGGGGGGGCTAACAGAAGGGAGCATTCAGGGTCCCCGGGCATGTGAGGGACCCAGAGTTGAGACGGGACCCTGTTCCAGGTGCTTTTTTCCAGTTCCTTGAGCTCTGAAGGTTCCGGGGTGCTTGTGATTGTTTTCTTGAGACACAGACATTCGGCCAATATCCCCTAGCCCCCTCCAGGCTTCCTTGCAGCGGGGGGAGGGGGGCATCACAGACACTAGAATGTCAGGGGGGTTTGGAGTTGGAGGCTCGGGGAAGTGAGTCCGTCTGTCCTTTGTACCTGTCATAAAAACGGATGCTTCCTTCACGCCGTTCTAACCAGAGGCCACCTCCGTCTCGGGTGTGTGTGGGGGGGAGTGTGAAGGCGGTCATGTGACAAGATAAAGGCCAGCGTCCCGTAATGAAAGCCACTCTGCCTCCTGCCAGCCAAGGGCTGTGCTTAGTGCATTTCAAGTCCCCTAACACCTCTCCCCAGATCAATGGCTTTTCATAAAGGCACCAGAACATCTTTGAACCCCCTAATGCTTCAGGGGCTGTTTAGGCTTGGAGTCAAACTGTTTAATATAACTCTCCTCTGAGTCTGGCTCTCTCAGAAGGGCTCAGGAAACAAGGCAGAGCCATGTATAAAAAGCAGAACTGCCCCGGCCTCCTGTTTATACAAGCAAATTGGACCAGGCTGATTACTTTCAGGAGGGACCGGGGGGGGGGGGGGGGGAGAGTGCCCAGCACGCAGGGGATTCCCATCAGAGGTGCCTTTGGCCGGGAGAGGACACCGGCGTTCGCTGATGGGGTCTGGAGGGAGAGGAAAAGCCATCGATTGCGTTTCATCCGCCGCCGATTAAGTGGCCAAGAGATTAAGTACCTCGATAAAAACGCCACCCTGCCACGAAAGTGTGCGTCGGACCTGCCGAGCTCCTGGGAAAAGGAGTGGCCGTTTGATGTCCATGTGGAATGCTTAAGCTCGAGGCAGGGCCTGGCTTCGGGCAAAGGTGACTGACACCCCCCCCCACCACCGGGAGCCGGGACCCAGGGCTCAGCCTGTCTTCTGCCATGACTTCCCCTTGGCTTCGTTGAACCCTCAGTGAAATTGAGCACCAAGTGGTGGCCACAGTCTCCAGGCCCCGGCCTTCCTCCTGCAGAGCGCCCATCTTTGCCCCGACTGCCCCTCGAGGTCCCCCTCAAGGGTGATTTCCACTACGGCTCACCCCAACTTTCTGTTCTGTTTTGTTTTTTTGTTTTTTGCTTTTTGGGTCACACCTGGCGATACACGGGGGTGACTCCTGCCTCTGCACTCAGGAATGACTCTGAGGAAGGTCTTTAGGGGACCCTATGGGATGCTGGGAATCAAACCCGGGTCAGCTGCGTGCAAGGCAAACGCCCTCCCCACTGTACTATTGCTCCAGCCCCTCAGCCCAACTTTCTGAAGGCAAAATTGGACCCAGGTGCAATTACATTAAGGACTGGAGCACTGTCATCTAATTGCTCATCCATTTGCTCGAGCGGGCACCAGTAATGTCTCCATGGTGAGACTTGTTGTTACGGTGTTTGGCATATCGAATACGCCACGGGGAGCTTGCCAGGCTCTGCTGTGCGGGCAGGATACTCTTGGTAGCTTGCCGGGCTCTCCGAGAGGGAAGGAGGAATCAAACCCGGGTCAGCCTCGTGCAAGGCAAACGCCCTCCCCGCTGTGCTATCGCCCCAGCCCGCATTAAGAACACTGCTCTTTAATTTGGCGGAAGGCACAGCCATCTAGGGTAGGGGGAGACTCAATACTCTCTTCTTCCTCTAACCACCACACTGGGCCTGTCTCCTCAGGGTGAGTGGTGGAGAGGGGCTGTCGGCCAGCGGGGAATCTCATTTCCTTCAGCAGAACTGTGACCCAGTGCTTGCTTGCTTGCTTGCTTGCTTGGCGTTCCCCCCACACTGAGACCCCAGACCCCTCAAGGGCCGGGAGCTGGGCCCCTGCATGGTAGCAACCGGTTCCCTGTTCTATATTCCTGAAAAGTCCATCTAAAAAAATGTACCTCCGGGTTTTGTTACTTGGCTGTCGTTCAGCCCAGCGTGGGAAGCGGAGGGTTGACATCTGGGTCATTGCCGTCTTGCTACTGTTTGGGTGGTACTGGAGGTTGAACCCAGGTTCCTTCCTCCCAAGTCTGTTTCCATGTTTTTTTTGGTGACGCTGAAACCTCCGTGTTCTTCCCCACCTTTGACAAGTCCGTGAACATCAGAAGCAGGAAAGGCCAACCGTGTAATAATACTCTCTGGTTGCAAGTCCCACTGAAAGCAACACCAACTATAAAGCTCAGTAGCGTCTCTCAAGGGCTTAAAATTAAAGCCCAGGTCTGTACAACCTTGAATTGGCTCTCAAAAAAAAATAGAAATTAAAAATAAATTAGAAAGTACCTGCGGGCCTGGTGGAGGGGGTGGTAAGAGGCACCCAAATATTACAAATGTGAAAAAGAAGACGGCCAGAAGCAGCCACCACCGGCATTGTAGCGGGAAGCCTTCGATTTTTCCTGTGTCCCTATAAAGATTGGCTTGAAAGCGGGCCCCATCGGGGCTGGAGCAGTAGCACAGCAGGGAGGGCGTTTGCCTTGCAACACAGCCGACCTGGGTTCGATACCCAGCATCCCATAGGATTCCCCGAGCACAGGGTCCCCTGAGCACCGTCAGGAGTCATTCCTGAGTGCAGAGCCAGGAGTCACCCCGGTGCATTGCCAGGTGTGACCCCAAAATGCTTAAAAATAAAAAGCAGAAATGGGGCCCCGCTGGTAGGTGGCATTCGCTCACACTGGCCAGGGCCTCTCTCCACGTCCGTTGTCAGCTTGGGAACCTGAATTTCACGCGTTGCCCCGTGGCATTCCCGGGTCTGATTTCACCCCTCTGCAGGGCCCGGACCTGGATTGTCAGGGTTCCTCTATCGGCGTGTGTGCGAGCTGTAGCCAGCACTGCCCCGGTCATGCCTCACTGCCCCTCTGCCCCAGGCTCTCGCAAGCCTCACACCCACCACCGTTGCCGGGGTGACGGCTCTAGAAACGGCAGAGCGGGAAGCACGGTCTCTTGCAGGATGGCTCCGAGGGTTAGCAGGAGGGTTGGGGATGGGAAGGTGAGGCCCTGGCATTGCCCTTGCTGCGGAACGATGTCCCGGGTGTTTGTTTGTGAGTCGGGCGGGGATGTTCTCGGCTCACCTGGTCTCCGGGTGCGCTGCTCCCCGAGGCCACTGCAGAAGTGAGCTTTGGGGCCCTCAATGCCCCGGCTGCAAAATTGCTACGGACAGCCAGTAATCGTGGGGTCAGAGGTTAATGAACGCCAACAGGAGCCTTGGGAGAGGATACCAGGTGGCGAGCAGGGAGTCTTGGGGGAAGGAACTTTTAGGGTCACGGGCTCAAGTGGGCCCTGCGGCTTCCCAGGTGGCCATGCCTGAGCGGGGCCCCAAGCAGGTAAGCAGGGGAGGGGTGCTGGGGACAGGGCGGAGAGTTCAGAAAGCACACGGGCCCCCGGATCCCTGTTTGTGATTTTTCATCAGTCCAAGGAAAGCCATTTTTAGATTTGGATTTTTTTTTTTTGACGAGTTGTCACCATGGTGATGGAACTGGAAATTCTTTTTCTGACAACGTTGCTGTTCAACCATTTGTTTAATTATTTGCATACATGACTGGGCGGCCTCGGGAACCGCATCCTCCCCCCCTCCCCCATGGTGAGAGGAGAACCGATCTCGGCTGACTCCTGGGTTCTCTTTGTGGAGGTCCACATTCCCTCTGAGCCTGGCCTCTGCCCAGTATAGAACGAGAGACCCCTGCTACGCCCCCAGCACCTCCACAGAAGAAATTCGTGAGAGATCTGGAGGTGGGGTGGGGGAGTGAATGCCCAGATTGTACCGTCCATTCCAGGGAGACCGTTTGATGACTCGACTTCCTTTCTGCGCCCACCTGCTCAGGTTCTCTTACACGCCGTGTCTACCAAGCCCACCAGAGCGCAGCTGTTGGGGAAGACAGTTCCAGGACCTTCCAGAATGCTCTGGGCGCTCACGGGCTCACAGTGCTGCTTGTTTCCCTTCCTGAGCTGGTTCTGAAAATCAGCTCCAGCCCCCCTTCTTTGAGCGACTGTTTTCTTCAAAAGCTTCCAGATGGAGGCAGGTTCGTTTCTTTCACACTTAGCGACTGATTCCAGGACCTAACAGCCCTTCTTAAAAGGAAGTCCCTTCTCACACAACACCCTCGGCGTGTGGCCCAGCCAGAGAGGAGAGGAAGCCGCCTTCCATGCCTGTAAGACCTTTCCCCATTCCCGTTTCCGGTAAGAAAAAAAAAATCAGAGGGCCGGAGCGATAGTACAACAGTTAGGGTGGTAGAGCCTTGCACACGGCCGACCCGGGTTTGATCCCCAGCATCCCATATGGGCCCCCCAGCACCACCAAGAGTGCAGAGCCAGTAACCCCTAAGCATCGCTGGGTGTGACCCAAAAAGGAAAAAGAAAAATCACTTCATCCTTCGCAATAGCACAGCGGTTGGGCGTTTGCCTTTCACGCGGCCGACCCGAGTGTGATTCCTCCGCCCCTCTTGGAGAGCCCGGCAAGCTACCGAGAGTATCGAGCCCGCACGGCAGAGCCTGGCAAGCTATCCATGTGTAATGGATATGCCAAAAACAGTAACAATAAGTCTCTCCATGAGAGACGTTACTGGTGCCCGCTCGAACAAATCGATGAGCAACAGGATGACAGTGACTTTCATCCTTCATCCTGAAAAAAAAAAAATTTTTTTTTTAACTTGGTGAGATTTGGTGCTGTCCGAGACTTTTTGCGAATCCAGCCTCGTTCTCGACCCCTCCGGACCTGGGAGGATTCCCTCAGCCTCGGTGGAAAGTGCTGGAAGCTTGCTTCCGCCTCGGACTTGCGTCTTTCCTTTGCCCCCTACCTCCTTTCTGCTGTTCCTCCACCACCCCTTTCTCGGCAGGCAGGGGTGGGTTTATTCTGGGCTGCTATCAGCTGGCTTCGGGGAGGTGCGGGTGACAGTTGGGGGAGGCACGGCGCCCAGGCTGTTTGTGTCACACTCCGTTCCCACCGACAAACACGGCTGCTCGCCTCCCTGTCCAACCCTGATGGCACATCTGTTCCTCGAGTCCCTGTGACGTTGTGGCTCGGGCAGTTGGAAGCATAGCAGGGTCTGGAGTGGGCACCCGGGCATCATGCTACCGTTCAGGTCCCCGCCACGTGTCAATCAAAGTCCCACCTGAGTCGCACAAGTCTCTCAAGCCCAATGACAGGTTTTTGACCCAGAGCTTTCTGGGGCCATCTCCCCGCTGCCGGGACGGGGTGCAACACCCACCCCCCGCCCCCGTCCCAAGCTCATGGGGAGGGCGTCAGATTAGAAGGAAGTTCAATCTCCAAAGTCTCGGTGTGCTGCTTGCAAAATCAGACCCATCGTGAAATTTGCATCGGAGTGGAGGGTCATGGAGAGAATCATGCTTGGTGAGGTGAGTCAGAGAGAGAGGGACAGACATAGAAGGGCTGCGCTCATTTGTGGAGTACAAAATAACATAATAGGAGACTGACACGCAAGGACAGGAGAGACAAGGGCTAGGAAGACTGCTCCATGGTTGGCAGCCTGCTTCACGGGCTGGGGGAGAAGGCAGCTGGGATGGAGAAGGGGTCACTAAGGCAACGATGGTTGGAGGGATCGCTCGGGATGGGAGACGTGTGCTGAGAGTAGATAACGGACCAAACGTGATGGCCTCTTGGTATTCATATTGCAAACCATAATGCCCCAAAGTAGGGAGAGAGTATGGGGGAGATTGTCTGCCATAGAGGCAGGGGGAGGGTTGGGATGGGGGAGGGGTAATGGGGACATGGGTGGTGGAGAATGTGCACTGGTGGAGGGATGGGTGTCCAATCATTGTATGACTGAAACTCAAACATGAAAGCTTTGTAGCTGTAGCTCATAGTGGTTCAATTAAATAACAATAAGACCCATAGTTAGTGTTCGGGACATTTGTAATGTCAGCACATCCTGACTGTCCATTTCTTCCCTTAGCCAACCTGGAGTGTCCCCATCCCAGGGTGGGGTGGGGGTGCCCAAGGGGGAACCAGCAGTTCGGAAGGTGCAAGATGCAAGTTCAGAAGCCCAGAGGCTTTCCAGATTGGGTGAGCATCGTGTTTCATCATTTATTTTTCTTTGCCAGGTTAGGGAAAGGTTCGGTCATAATTTCCTTCTTTTTCATATGTTCGGGTGCCCGGGGATGAACCCAGGGTTTCCTTCGTGGGAAGCAGAGCTCCTTTTCCTCCTGGGACACTCTGAATACAGAAATTAGCCAGCGTGATGACAGCTGATGAGACCCCTACTGTATCCTCGCTTTTTCTCACCCTCTCTCCTCTGTGGCCCTCAGAGTGGGCACGTCCCACGGCTCCGGCTTTGAGTTCCCCTTCTCCCTCCTTTGTCATCTGCCGTGGAAATCCTATTGTGATTTCTTAGCTTTATACGCTTTAGCTCTCTCCTGCTTTGTTTTTTGTTTTGTTTTGTTTTGGTTTTTTTTTTTTTGGTCACACCTGGCGATGCACAGGGGTTGCTCCTGGCTCTGCACTCAGGAATCACTCCTGGCGGTGCTCAGGGGACCATATGGGATGCTGGGAATCGAACCCGGGTCGGCTGCGTGCAAGGCAAACGCCCTACCCGCTGTGCTATTGCTCCAGCCCCTCTCCTGCTTTGTTACTCTCTTGTATTTCCTGACTTCTGATTCGTGTTCCCAGTATTTTTTTTAAAGAATATTTTATTTTATTTTATTTTTGGCTTTTTGGGTCACACCCGGCGATGCTCAGAGGTTCCTCCTGGCTCTGCACTCAGGAATTACTCCTGGTAGTGCTCGGGGGACCCTATGGGATGCCGAGGATCGAACCCAGGTCGGCCGCTTGCGAGGCAAATGCCCTACCCGCTATACTATTGCTCTAGCCCCTATTTTATTTATTTTTATGAACAGTATTTTATTTTAATTGAATCATGGTGAGATATACAGTTACTAAAAGTTTTTCATGATTGGGTTTCAGTTATACAATATTCCATCACCCATCCCTTAACCAGTGCACATGTCCCACCACCAACTTCCCCAGTTTCCCTCCCGGAATTCCCACCCGCACCCTCACCTCTATGGCAGGCTCTTCTCTCTTCTCCTCTTCCTCTTTCTCTTCCTCTCCCTCTTCTCCTCCACCCCTCTCTCCCTTTCCCTCTCTCCTCTCCTCTCCCCTCCCCTCCCCTCCCCTATTCTTCTCTTCTCTTCTCTTCTCTTCTCTTCTCTTCTCTTCTCTTCTCTTCTCTTCTTTCTCTTATCTTCTCCTCTGTCTCTGTGTCTCTGTCTCTCTCAGTCTCTGTCTCTCTCTCTTCCCCCTCCCCTTTTCCAATTACAGTTTGCAATACAGATACTGAAATGTTATCAGGTATACCCCTTTACCTCCTTTCATATTTCCTCAGTATATCCATTCTTCTCTTGAATTTGTTGAGCCACCCTTGCTTCTATGGCAGTCTCTTCTCTCCTCTCCTCCCCTCTCCTCTCTTCTCTTCTTTCTTCTCCTCTTCTCTCTCTCTGCCTTTCTGTCTCTGTCTCTCTTTCTCCCACCCCCTTTTCCACATTATGGTTTACAATCCAGATACGGAAAGGTTATCAGGTATATCATTTACCTCCTTTCACGTGTTCTCAGTATATCCATTCTTCTCTTGAATCTGTTGAGCCTCTTTTATAACCGTTACTTGGAACTCTCTCGGGTGAATTATCTCTGTTTTGTTAAGGTTTGGGTTTCTGCCAGGATTTTGGCATTACAGTCTCGGCCTCCATCCGGGCCAGCCTCCTGTTTCTTCATTGTCTCCGTCCTCCACGTGGCTTCCGGTGCATGCCTGAGGCATCTCCTCTCTGGGTCCCGCAGGGAGTGGCCGTACGTGGACACTGAGCCTAACCCTCCAGCCCCGCCCTAGCTCTTGGCCGTCTTCAAACTTTCGTAATGGTCCGACTCTGTATTTTATTTTAAATTGCTGCCCACAAGTGTGTGTACGCCAGAGCCTGTCCGAGCCCCAAGGGCCCAGCACTTGGTGCAGGCTGATGAGAAGATCATCAGGCAGCAGCCTTTGAAGGATGAACATGTATGGCCCTAAGGACCACAGGTGTCTCATCACCTCTGGCCACCTCTACCACCACCACGTGACCTGAAGGTGACTTCTGGGGACAGTTATAAAAACTGGGACTCTGAGGGCCAGAGAGAGAGAGAAAGTACAGGGGTTTAGGTGCTTGCCTTGCAATGTTCATGCCAGTTTGATATCTGGCATGGCATGTGCCAGGGCACCATCAAAAGTGACCCCTGAGGGGCTGGAGTGATAGCACAGCGGGTAGGGCGCGGCCAACCCGGGTTCGATTCCCAGCATCCCATATGGTCCCCTGAGCACCGCCAGGGGTAATTCTTGAGTGTAGAACCAGGAGTAACTCCTGTGCATCGCCGGGTGTGACCCAAAAAGCAAAAAAAAAAAAAGTGATCCCCGAGCACCACCATGGCTGGCGCCCCAAATGAAAAAAAAATAATAATCTTGGAGTCTGGATGGATTAGTATCTAAACCCTTCTCTGAGAGACGCCAATAAGCTCCAGTGACATAGCAGGAGAGCATAAATGTGGTGACTCCTGCAAGCCTGTACTCCCCCTGGCCCAGAGATGTGGGGGCAGACCAGAACTTTGTCCCCGAGAACAGAATTCCTAGACAGATTCTTTCCCAGAAGCACAGGGGAGCGGGGAGGGGAGGCATCTTTTACCATGCCCTTGGGGTCATAACCTACCAAGAACTGTCTCTTCGAATTTTAAAATCCATGAAGCATACACACACACACACACACACACACACACACACACACACACACACACACACATATCAGAGCATCAAAAAGTGTCCCCTGGGTAGCAGATGCAAAAACAAACACCAGACACAAAAAACTCAGGTCTGAGGCATGCGTCAGAGCCACGTTCTGAGAGATACCGGTGCTCAGAAGGATGGTTGAGAAGAAATCAAAAGTTGGTACCCCCACAGCAGAGGGAGGGCCTAAATATGGCCTCTCCCAGAAATGAAAAAGGTGGCGGCCACCAGTGGTTGAGAAGAGTCGACCACCCGTGGTAGAGAGCCAAGACCGTGCGCTCCAAGCTCCGTTCCCAGAGCACCTTCTACTGGACAAGGAGGTGCGAGGGTGGGGAAAGGTGCAACGTGATGCCCAGCTTCCGGGCCAACTCTCGAGTACGCATCCATGAGCCTCTTTTCTGCTGAAATGTTTAGCACAGCTGCCTCTCAGCTGGGCCCTGGGGCTGGTGAATCCCAGCACGAAACCTCTCGGTGACGTTTCTCAGCTCTTGTGGGTCTCATGTGTGTGTGTGTGTGTGTGTGTGTGTGAACCCCGTTATGTTTTTAAAGCTGGATGTCCGAGGAGCGCCTTCTTGGGGCACAGGTGCACGATGCGATCAGCCCTGGCTCTTGAGTCCTTTGCCCTCCCTCCCCCTTCCCTTCCACGTCTGCATTGCCTTAGAGGAGGGCTTATGGCAAGACTCGCCTCCCCACTTCCACTGTGGTGCTGTTTTTCTCTCTTTTTTTTTAATCCACTCTGGAGGAGTCACTCGACCAATCTCTTAACTCTTTCCCCAGAGGAAATCGTTCCCTACGTCGCTATAGCTGCAGCGGGTCAGTGGGTGGATGTGAGCTTAGGATCTTCCTACGTTGCCACCTCGAACTGGGTTCTCGGAATCTTCTTCAGGGTTCTTGCATGCTATCGTCACACGGGAGGAGAGAGAGCGAGAACTCGCCTTAGCAACAGAAATGTGAGCTAGCTCCTCTCCCTGCAGGCACTTTGATATGCGCAGAGAAGACTGTTTTAACCCCCTTCCTGCTAGTAGCTCAGGCACTCCCGTGCTTTTTTCCGAGGCGGTGGGTTTCGTTGGTTGTTTTTCTTTTCTTTTTCTGAATGATCAATGGCCTTTTCCTCATTTCTCGTGCAATAAATCCTGGATCAGACATCTTCTTTAGGTCCTGTAAGCTCAGGACGTACACTCACTCCCCATTGCTCCCATAGCGTGGCTGGTTTTCTCTTGGGATGATTGTCCAAGCACATGCCGGGGAATCGGACCTGCCTTATCCACACACGCAGTGTTGAATGGGCTTTGTGAAGGACCTCGCAGCACTTCTGGTGTGTCTGTTTCCCTAGAACTCAGTGTACCCAGTCGGGTCTCTGCATCCCCTTCCTCAGAGCCGTGTTCATTGGCTTCGACTTACCTGTCCACATTGGCATTCCGTGGGGGCCACAACCTTCTTGATCAGCCGGCACTTCTCCAGGACACAGGGCACTCCGGGAGGCCCTGGAGTCTGCCCAGCCCAGATTGCCTGTTGCCGCCATGAATGCGTCATCTCACCTAACGCTCCCTGCCCACTCGGCCCCACCTGCTGGAGGGACGCAGGTCTCTCCAAGACCTCAGCTTCGGTCACTCCACCTGCTCCTTCGTTCCAGCCACTGCTGGTCCTGGCATCTGGCAGAGGGAGTTAAAGAGAGCCCTGTGGCACTGCATGTCCATCCTGTCACACTCCGTGTCCCCATCAGGTACTGTCCAGCTTTGGCCTCCGTGATGGTCAGTGCCACACCCGTGATTCATGTCCCAAAGGAACTGAATGGTTGTTTAGATGACTTAAGTTCATGGAGCCAACGGGGGGTGGGGGGGCAGCGCTGGGGGGCTAGCCCTCCCAGATGGGAAAGGTCTCGAGGGTTCCAGTTTTCCAAGCTAAGAAGTGCTGACTTGACTCCATTGGTTGTACCCAGCGTGTGCTGGCTTCAGAGGTGCCGTGTGAGTTTGCAAAACTCATCTTCCAAACGCAGGAGTTTTTGCTTTAAAACGCGGCCATAAAGAAGAACAGGGCGGAGCAGAACCATAGCACAGTGGGGAGGGCGTTTGCCTTGCATGTGGCAGACCCAGATTCGATTCCCAGCATCCCATAGGGTCCCCCTGAGCACCGCCAGGGGTAATTAATTCCTGAGTGCAGAGCTGGGAGTAACCCCTGAGCATTGCTGGGTGTGACTCAAAAAGAAATAATTTAAAAAAAGGCCACGACATGCTGGTGGAACCAGTGGGCAACCCGGAATCTCTGCCCATTTCCTAACCATTGCAGAGCTACGAGGCTCCATCCAAGGACCCCTGGGACCTTGGAAGTCACCGTGGACAGCGCTAAGCTGAGTGAAGTCCAGTCGAGGTCCAGTGTTCTAACAGATGGACTCACGGCTTCTAGAGGGTAATAACTTTCCCTACACAAGTGATGTGGAGTGATAGCACAGCCGGTAGGGTGTTTGCCTTGCATGCAGCCGACCCAGGTTTGATTCCTCCATCCCTCTCAGAGACCCCGGCAAGCCTCGAAGAGTATCCTGCCTGCATGGCAGAGCCTGGCAAGCTCCCCGTGGCGTATTCGATATGCCAAAAACAGTCATAACAAGTCTCACAATGGAGACGTTACTGGTGCCCGCTCGAGCAAATCGATGCACAACGGGACGGCGGTGCTACAGTGCTACACAAGTGATGCTTTCGGGCAGAGCTGAGCACCAGGCCCGCAACACCTGTGGCCGAGCTCTTTCCGGTGTGCTTCAGAGACCCCTGGTGAGCCAGCTGCACTTCAGAGAGAGATGGGGAAGGGGGTGCACGTCTTTCCCTCGAGCTGTGTCCTGGGGCATGAGCAGCGATCTCGGGTTCAGGCTGGTCTCGGGGTGGGGGGGGCGTATGCATAGAGACCCCGAACCAAAGGCACACCCCCCACCCCAGCCGCTGTGCTCTCTGCTTCTCCTCATGCCCTCACGCATCTCCGGGGGTCCTCCCTGTTGGCGATCCTGAGGGGGCTTTGGAAAAGCAAAAGCGCCGGCCCCGGTCTTCGTGCGCTCTCGTTTTTGGCCCTAAGGGAGGAGGCACTGTGTTTGCATTAAATTAATTCAGGCTCCCGTTACGAGCGCGTTTCATATAATGGATAATGAGTCCGACTAATTGAGTCCCGCTCCGCTCCCCGCGAATCCAAACGGCCTGGCTTTCGGGTGAGTGAGTGGCTCGCCTCCAAATCGTGACTGAGGGGGACCCAGACTTCGGCCTGGTGCACTGCCACCTCAGGCCGGAGGTTTCCCGGCATCAAGGCCGGGCTTGTCTGTCCACAAGCGTGGAGCAGCAATTAGGGGAGATTTATCGGGCAGCCAAACGCCCGTGATTGGCTTTCGCCTCTCCCCAGACAGAGCTGGGTTAGGTGTCGGGGCCGGGCTCCAAGGGAAGCTGGGAAATGTAGTCTAGCCGCGTGCCAAGGAAAATAAAGGTCCCCCCCCCCCCCCGCCCGGCTTCACTCAGCGACTCACACGTCTCCGCCGCCCTTCGAAAGCCGCCCAGCAAACTTCATTTCTGCAAAAGCCCCGGCAGTAAATCTTGTAGGGTTCTGCAGGCCACGCTTTCCCTGTCCCGGACACGAGCCGGTGCCACGGTCGCATAACAGAAGTCATAGGCAATTTGGAAAGAAAATGGTGTGAATCTGTGCCAGTAAAACTTGATCACAAAGTCAGGCACTAAGGGTGCCTGGAACCAAAGACGATAGAGTTTCCCACTCTGGGTCCTAAACCAGAGAAAATATTTGTTCTCTCGTTAAAAACCCGAGAACAGAAGAAGAAAAGAAGGAGGGAAAAGAAAAAAAAATAAAAAAGGATGAATTACTGTTCTGGGTACTGGAGTCGGTAGATGGAGACGCTTATGAAACTGAGTCGAGGGGGAATTCGTTAATTAGTAATCCCCTTTATAAATCGCTTAGCTCTGATTTGGAGGAAGGGAGGGGCAATTAAGAACAGGATGTGGGGGCCGGAGTGATAGTACAGTGGGAAGGGTGTTTGCCTTGCAAACGGCCGACAGGGTTCAACCCCCCGGCATCCCATAGGGTCCCCCGAGCACCACCGGGAGTTAATTCTTGAGTACAGAGCCAGAAGTAATTCCTGAGCATCGCTGGGTGTGAGCCAAGAAGCAGGGGGAGGGGGGTCCGCGGGGGGGCGGGGAAGAGATGTAGGAAGTGTATTACAAATGTCAAACAAGGGGTCCCCGCCCCCTGTGCCCTAGGGGAGCCCAGGAATTGGCCTGCCGGACGTCCCTCTCCAGCTGATGTGAGCAAACTGATCTCAGTTTGCTAATCCAGTAGTTTTTCCAACTCTTTTGGCTGTAACTGGCTCTGAGTCTTAGGACATAAGGTGCAAGAAATATACACTTCCGCCTGAGCTGGGTAAGCGTTCCTTTTCCTTCCAGGAAGTTGCCAGGATGCTCGGGATGGGGTGATAGCTCATAGATGTCCCTAATTGGACTTAAATGAATTAAGGCAGGATGCTTAGGAGTAAGTGATGTGGCCAGAGTAGCGGGGGAGGGGTAGCCTCCACATAAGTGAATGAGCGTAGCGCCAAGGTCTCCCGCCCAGCTGTGACCGTTGTGCTTTTTCAGGCTTTCCTTCCCCCTCCAAAAAATGGGGAGCCCCAGAGCTGGGAAGGAACCTTGTCTGACCCGTCTGAGAGTTCCAGTCACGTGACTCCGGTTCCTCATGCTGCCTCACTTCCTGTCCCGGTGGGAAGGGACAGGAAGTTCCGTGAGCCCCAAACCCCTCCTTCAGCTCCGAGTGGCGTCTCTGCAGTGTCCAGTGGGCAGACCATCCAAATCGGTGCCTTGATAAAGTGCCCCGCAAGAATGCCCCAGGAAGAAAGTTCCAGATGCTGGCCCGTGTTCCAGAGATGTAGGAGAAATGGAAAGGGGGGAACACAGTCCCAACTTGCCCTCTGCCGAGTGAGCCCCACTCAGAGTCCGCCGTTCCCTTAGTGAGAAGCTGGCTTAGAGCAGAGCACTGTAGAGTGAGCAGCCAAACCAGTGTATGTGCCGGCTGCCCACCACCCAGCTCAGAGATAAGATTCCCGGTAAGGCTCCCAAGAGACTAGGGTGCGGTGCGGCCGTCAGTCTTGCGCTCAGATCCCGTCCGCAGGGCTGAGATGTCTCGTGCCTCTCTGAAGTTGCAGTGAAACCCTCCAGGGAGAGGCTGGCAGCCCCCGACTTCCACTGTCTGCCAACAAGCAGTGCCAAAGCCCAGGCCTGCTCCTCTGCCCAGCCACCTGGCAGTGCCCCGGGCTCAGATGGGGTGCCCGCAGTCAAGCTACCACCCACCTCCCCTGCAGCTTCAGTGGCAATGCAGTTCCCAAAAAGCTTCCGGGCGTCGATGCAGTTCCCTGATGCACAGAGTAGCATTCACTTAACCCTTTGGGGGCTCGTGGGATGGGGCGCAGGGGGCGGGGCGCTCTGGGAAATGAGAACCCCTCCTCGGGGGCTTGAGCACCTGTGTTTCCATACTCTTGTTCACGCACCTGAGTGACGTCAGTGGCGCAGGTGGTAATACCAGGTTCTAAATCGGAAGCATCCCAGGTCAGGAGGGTCCAAGATGAGCTTGCTTTTGGTGGGTTATTTATTTATTTATTTTTACTTTGCCCTAGAATTGTGTAGGGTATTTTTTTTTTAAGATTTATTGGTAGATTCACAAGTAGAGCATCACAGCAGTGAAATCTATCTGAGTAACCCTTGCCCTCAAATAGGACTTTGCTTTTGTCAAAGTAGAATGTTCTGGGCCAGAGCGAGAGTACAGCGGGTAGGGCATTTGCCCTGCGTGCGGCCAACCCAGTTCAATCCATAGCCTCCCCCCGAGCACCGCCAGGAGTAATTCCTGAGTGTAGAGCCAGGAGTAACACCTGAGCATCGCCAGGTGTGATCCCCCCAAAATACAGCACTGTCATCCCGTTGTTCATTGATTTGCTCGAGCAGGCACCAATAACATCTCCATTGAGAGACTTGTTGTTACTGTTTTTGGCATATCCAATACACCACAGGGAGCTTGCCAGGCTCTGCCATGCGGGCAAGATACTCTCGGTAGCTTGCTGGGCTCTCCGAAAGGAACGTAGGAATCAAACCCGGGTTGGCCTCGTGCAAGGCAAACGCCCTACCCGCTGTGCTATCTATCGCTCCAGTCCCCCCCAAAAAAGTTTTTTTTTTTTTAAGTGGAATGTTCTCCAGTTGAAGTACACTTTCCTTTGAGTCCCAGTGGGCTTCAGAGTAGTTTTACTGACTTTTCCCCCCACCCAGGTAGACCAGATGAAACCTCGGGGGAGCTTGAGGACCAGGAGTCATTCCTTAGGCTGTGACGGGGGAGAGAGAGAAATGCTTTCAGGTCCCCTCGCGCGCTGGCGGCCCAGGCTGTCTCTGCCAGCTGCTGCAGCGGCACCCACCTGGACCACCCATCGCGGCTTCGCAACGGGCTCACGGGAAGCGTGCGGTCGACCGGAGGAGCAGGCTGCAGATGGTGTGCGACCTGGCTCGCCCTCTCGAGCCCTGCTGCAGACAGGGCCTGGCGTACCTGCTGCAGATCATCTCCCTGCTGCCAGGAGAGCTGCCTCGTCTCCTGAGACGCTTCTTCGCAGAGCCTCCCGCGAGCACCGCTAGCCCCGTCTCTGCCCGCCGCTCCCCTTCCTTCTCTGCAGTGTGCGTGCGTGCGTGCGTGCGTGCGTGTGTGCGTGCGTGCGTGCGTGTGCGTGCATGCGTGCGTGTGTGCGTGCGTGTATATGTGTGTGTGCGTGTGTGCGTGTGTGTTCTAGAGTACCGCACCATACCGACGGGCTTGCCCTGGACTTCGTCTTTAGACCCCAGCCAAGGGGAGACCCTGATGGTCTGCTCTTTCCCGTCTCGCCGCATCCCAACCTGTCTCTCTCTCTGCCTCCCCCCGAGTTCTTTAGCTTTCACTGAACTTACACAGACTCTGACCTCCACCGGGTTCGGAGTGCCGGCCTTCACCACTTTTTGGTTCAGAAAATTGGCTAGATATTTCGAGTGGAACAAGGAATGTATATGATGGATCATGGCATGTAATACCAGATAAATTCTTTGACTTGCTATAATGTCATTATACGTATTATATACTATATGTTATATTATATATTATACATCTGGAGCGATAGCACAGCAGGTAGGGTGTTTGCCTTACATGTGGCCGACGCAGGTTCGATTCCTCCATCCCTCTCAGAGAGCCTGGCAAGCTACCGAGTATCCCGCCTGCACGGCAGAGCCTGGCAAATTAACTGTGGCATATTCAACATGCCAAAAACAGAAACAAGTCTCACAATGGAGACGTTACTGGTGGCCGCTTGAGCAAATCGATGAACAATGGGATAACAGTGCTACTTATTATACATATATATTATAATTATATATTATTTTACATATGTGTTATAACATACTCATATATTATACATATTATATATTTTATATATAATATACAGATTATATATTATGCATGGGCTGGAGTGATAGCACAGCAGGTAGGGCATTTGCCTTGCACGCGGCCAATCAGGGTTTGATTTCTCTACCCCCTCGGAGAGCCCAACAGGCTACCAAGAGTATCTCACCACCACAGCAGAGCCTGGCAAGCTCCCCGTGGCGTATTCGATATGCCAAAAAACAGTAACAACAAGTCTCACAATGGAGATGTTACTGGTGCCCACTCAAGCAAATCAATGAGCAATGGGATGACAGTGATGCAGTGATACAGTGATATATTATGCATATTATATTTTATATAGATTATACATATATGCAGACTATTATGGTCATCCATGAGTGTGTTATAGAGCTTTGGAGTATCAAAAGTAAAAGATTATAGTCAACCTTTTTATATTTCTTTCCCTTCCTTTCTCCCTTTCCTTCCTTCCTTCTTTCCTTCCTCCTTTCATTTCTCCTTCCTCCTTCCCTCTTTCCTACCTCCTTTCATTATTTATGTATAGAAACATTGTATTTTGGGGCCAGAATGATAGCACAGTGGGGAGGGCACCTGCCTTGCACACAGCCTACTTGGGTTCAGTCCCTGGCACCCCAGAGGGTCCCCCGAGCCCCACCAGGAGTGATCTTCGAGTGCCGAGCCAGGAGTCAGCCCTGAGCACCACCGGGTGTGGGCCTCCCCCCCCCAAAAAAAATAAAACCCAAACAAAACAGAAACAAGAAAAACATTTGTATTTCCACACCCTGTCGGCAGCGAGGCCACTTGGTTTGGGGGAAGCACGCTGTAAATATTTTCCCTTTTCTCTCATGGACTCTAAGAACTAACACAAACAGAAATTACGTGAGCGCCAGGGCTCCAACATCAACAATCCTTCCCTCAGGGGTGATGGCCGGGATGTGGCAGGCCAAAGCGAGTGGCCCAGTGTGTACACAAGGTGCTTTAGGGTAAGTGGTGTGTGTGTGGGAGGGGGGAGGGCGAGGAAAGCAAAGGAGCAAAGGAGAGCGTGTAGAAGAGGCAGGAAGTGAGTGAGAGCATCATAAGTCGCCCGGGCGGATGCCAGATAATCTCGTCATCGGCCGCCATCCAGATCGCATGCCCTTCTCTCCCGGAAGGGAGCGTCACATGATGCTCACCATAACCAGGCCCGGAGCCCATGCCAGGGTGTTTCACTTGGGGCACCCCAGAGGGGCTCAGGCGAGACCCCTCCCCGCCCCAAGGGACCAGCCCCGGCAGCCGAAAACCTCCAGATCTCAACCTCCGCCACTCTCACGGCCGCTCCCCACACACTCGGGCTGAGCCTCCCCCTCGAGTGAACCTTTCCCTGGACCGCGTGGCCGCATGGCCACGACACTTCACAGGACACCCCCTGCCCATCCTCCAAGAGTGCCACACCACTCTCGATGGGATTCAAAGTCGGAGGCCACCAGCCTTAGAGGGAAATAGTATATTGTCTCGGTTCTGCTATGGGGCAGGGGTTGGGGTTCGGGGTGGGAAACAGCCGAAATATGGTGGTGAGAAGGGGTCACGGGGGTGGGATGGGTGTTGGAATATTAAACGTAATCGAACATCGCGAACTACTTTATAAAATAAATAAATAAATAAAAAGAGGTGAGGGGCGTTTCCCCTGGCAGTCTGACATCTCTGACGCACATGGACGTCTCGACAGAGATCGGGATGCAGAAGAGCCCGGCTTATTCCAGAAAGACTCAGCGGCCAAGGTGTGGCCTGGGGCCCAGGGGCCCTGCGTTGGCCAGCAGAGCGGAGCTGGGTTCCATGTGCCTCATGGCGGTCAGGCGGGGCTCAGCGGGAAAGGTCAAGCGGCCGCCGAGTGGAGTAACCCAATCACGAGGACCCCCGGCCCTTAATAAGCGGCTGGGTCGTCCTTTGAAAGCCGAGACCCCTCTGGTCCGGCTCCCAGAGCGCCCGGATCCGGTTGCAGCTTTAATTAGGAAACCAAGGAGAAGCCCCAGCCTCCGGCCCACCTTTGGCTCTGTCTTGGCTTCCCCACCCCCGGGAGAGCGTTTCCATCTCAGCACCCCCACCCCCACCCCGGGGCCCAGCCTGCTTACCTGCTACAGGTCCGGGCTGCTCTGAGGAGCGAGACGAAGCTGGAGCCAGACGGGGCTCCCAAGTGGCAGGCGGGGACGCAGCGGGCTCCCAGATGTTGTGCGTGAGTGGACAATGAGAGGCGTGTGGGAGGTGAGGGCCCGCCCGGTGACAGCTCACAATGGCCTTCCCATTGTGATGTCACTCGGGCCGGCCCACGTGCCAGCCCCAGAGGTTGCTCCGGGAGCTCTTCCTTCTTTGGGGGACCCCCGCGGCCAGACGGCTATAAATCGTTTCACTCCGGCTGGATCACCCCACTCAAAATCCTAGAATTCCTGGAGCATGCAGCCGCATTTGTGGTCACCTGCACCATGTCTCAGACTCCACACCATGGAGACACCAGGAACCGCACCCCACCTTGGATGGGGTGTAAAGTGGAAAGCAACCCATCTCGATTAAGAAAACAGTCACACAGATAGTGACACACGAGGCTTCACCCGGAAATAATGGTGGGAAGGTGTCGTGCTGAGGGGATTGGTGTTGGAATAGTGAATGTAATCAATCATCGGGAACAACTTTATAAAAGTAAAATGAATTTTTAAAAAATAAAGGTAAATCCACCCGCAGCTAAGCAGTGCAGCAGAGACACCAGGTGCCAGGTGGCCGTCCCCTCTGTGCCAGGGTTCGTGCTGAAGATGATCAGAAAAGGTTTCCTTAGAAGAAAGTGTGTGGAGATTGCTGTATCTCACCCTGGAGCCCTTGAATAAGAGATTTCAAACATGTTATTACAAGTTGAGCCTTGTGTGCTAATTTTTTTTAATTTTTAAAATTTTTATTATTTTGCCTTTTTGGGTCACCCCCGGCAATGCTCAGGGGTGATTCCGGGCTCTGCACTCAGGAATGACTCCTGGAGGTGCTGGGGGGACCCTATGGGATGCTGGGGGTCGAACTCAGGTCTGCCGTATGCAAGGCAAACGCCCTCCCTGCTGTGCTATCGCTCCCGCCCCTGATAATTTCTTTTCAATCGAGATCAGTTGCCTTCTATTTCACACCCCATCGAAGGTGGTGTTCTACTCCTGGTATATCAGTGAGTGGCTCAGGGTGTGAGATGTTCTTGCCACACACACTTCAGAAATTCTAAAATCCTAAATAGGGTGACACGGCAGGAGTAAAATTCTTAACTGGACGGTGACGTTGGGGTCCGGAGGCATCTCTGCCGCCTGTTGCTCTCTTCTTCTGGGATTTATTTTCGAGTCTCTGGATCTTGGCCGGCTAATGAGTTTCCGTGGCACCTGCTGTGCCCAGGGGCACCATGTGAAGCCCCCCGCAGGCAGGCGTGACTTGCCTCGGCGTGTTCTGCGTGTCTGGGGCCATGAGACGCAGGGGCAGGCCTCGGCCTTCCCTTCTGAAGCCGCTCTCTGAAGTGACTTCTGAGGATGCGGGCAGCCTTCCAGGATGAGTCCAGTCCCCGGCTGTTGAATGGATGTGAGTCCGTGGGCCGGGGCGGGGAGCGGGGAGCGGGGCAAGGCGGGGAGCGGGAGGAGAGTGGATGCTGAAGCCCAAGCTGGCCTCGGTTGGACTCCAGTAAACTTTAATGAGGCCCTTAATGAAATCCCAGCGCTTAGCAGAGACCCTCATTTCCCAGCCTCCCGCAGGGTGCCACAGGGTCCCGAGCTGAACTCTGAGCTGCTGCTGGCCCCGCCGGAGCACAGGAACCAAGGGGGTGCCGAGGAGGACGGGATGCCCAGGGCTGACCGCTCCGTAGAGCCGTCAGCCGCAGAGATCCGGGAAGGCTGCAGCTCAGCCGACCGCAGACCCGTGGAGACTTTACCAAGTGGTGGTGGCAGGGAGTGTCGCGGTGACAATCCAGTGCCTGGACTCGTCTTCCTGCCAGTCTGTGCCTGTCCACACCCCCCAGCTGGCTTCCCCCCAACAATGAAGGGTATTCTCTTTCTTTCTTTCTTTCTTTCTTTCTTTCTTTCTTTCTTTCTTTCTTTCTTTCTTTCTTTCTTTCTTTCTTTCTTCTTCCTTCCTTCCTTTCTCTTTCTTTCTCTTTCTTTCTCTTCTTCCTTCCTTTCTTTCTTTCTTTCTTTCTTTCTTTTTTTCTTTCTCTTCTTCCTTTCTTTCTTTCTCTCTCTCTTTCTCTTTCTTTCTTTCTTTCTTTCTTTCTTTCTTTCTTTCTTTCTTTCTTTCTTTCTTTTTCTTCCTTCCTTTCTCTCTCTCTCTGTCTCGGTTCTAGGGAGTGAGGCTGTGCCAACATATGGGGAAGCGAGTGACTCGCCCCTGTGAGGGTTTCGTGCCTTCCAGACTGCCTGGCTAGGGCCCAGCACTGAGACCACCAGCCTCGTAACTGGGGTCTACCTGGATGGAGCCCACGGGCTTTGGCCTTGGGGCTTGCTCTCCTCTCTCTCTGAGTCTCTGTCTCTCTTTGTCTCTGTCTCTCTGTCTCTATCTCTGACTCTCTCTCTCTCTCTCACTCTCTCTCTCTCTCTCTCTCTCTCACACACACACACACACACACACTAACTCACTCACTCACTCCTGCCGTAGCTCCTAAGCGTTTCCCTCCATTCTGGGAGAAAGCCTCTCTCTACCCCGGCTTTCTTGGGGGCGTTTTGCTTCTTCCTCAGACTCCTCCATGAACCTTGATTTAAGTCAGGGTTTCTGCTTCCGGAATACCAAAGCCAGGGGCTCTTGCACGGTTCTGCTCCCTTCTCTCCGCTGAGTGGGAAGCAGTGCGGGCGAGGGTGATCGACTGCTCAAGACATGAGGACAGAGGATGATAAATTGGGGGGGAGCGGGGGGCAATAAATATGAAGCCCTAGTTCAGAAGATGCTCTCACCTCAGTTGAAGTGCTTATTTGGCGCACGCGTAATTGCACCCGACATGTGGCCGTTTCTTTACCGGCTCTCCCCAGCCCTACACCTGTTACCTGGGGCGTGAGCCGCCTCACACTGTATCTTGGTGTCCTCTGAGTTTAGGGGGCTCTCGGGGTGTTGACTGAACTTGTCTTGTGAATTCTGGCTCCTCGGTGGGGGGGTTGGGGTCCAGCGTCAGCCGAGATGACTTCCCCAGGCCCATTCGAAGCCCTTGGTGACAATAGGTACCCAACCCCCCCTCCCGGCCCTCCCCTCCAGAGAGGCCAGGGGAAAGGGGCCAGTCGCCATCCTGAATGCTTGTTCTCTGACACCGAGACAAGGGATGTTGGCAGATGGCCTCCCCCAGGTGGCCCCTGGCATCCATTCCAACTCGTGGGGTCTAAGAGACTTACACACACACACACACACACACACACACACACACACACACAAACACACACACAGTCAGCCCATCCCACCACGTTACAATCACCCAGAGACCCAGCTACTGTGGGGCCTGGAAAGTGAATTAGCAACGCTGTGTGTCCCAGAGCACTGGGGGTGGGGGTGGGGGAGGAAGAAGAAGGCTGAGTTTGACCCTTGGCCAGGGGTGAGGGGTGCGGAGGCTTCTGCACTTGCTTTGTGTCCCGCCCGCCCGAGGTGTCCTCGACTCTTCTGATTTCTCCACCCTGGTTTCTGCTGCAGAGGGCAGTGCTGCGTTCACCTGGAAACGCTGCCCCCAGCATAGAAAGGCCCAGAGCTCCAGCCCCCCGCCGGGTCACTCTCCAGGGGGCACGACCCAAACCAGGAACTTGAGTTCCACCGGGAACTTGAGCTCTCCCCGTCGGGGAATGTAAAAAGCGGCAGGGCGGCCGACTTCTCCACGATGACGCGGCCCAGAGCTCACGGAGAGAGTTTGGTCACGTGCTGGCTGCCGCACAGGGCATGTGATGGAGCGTGTGTGCGTGCACACGTGTGTGTGTGTGTGTGTGTGTGTGTGTGTGTGTGTGTGTGTGTGTGTTGCAGTCATTGCTTTGGGAATCAGCCATCCCAAAGCATCCCACCCCAAGCGATCCCTCCACCCATCCCTTCCTTAGTGGTCCCTTCTCTGTCCCAGCTGCCTTTTCCCCCAGCACACAATGGCCGCCTAGTACCTGTATTGCAAACCATAACACCCAGAAGGAGAGAGCGAGAGGAAGAGGGAATGTGCCTGCCACAGAGGCGGGGGGGAGGGGGGAAGCAGGGAGGAGGTGGCGGGAGGGATGCTGGGAACACTGGTGGTGGAGAATGGGCACAGGTGGAGGGATGGGTGCTTGATCACCATCGTATGACCGAAATGTAATCATGCAAGTTTGTAAGTCTGTAACTGTATCTCACGGTGATTAATTAAAATACATACATACATACATAAATGAATTATAGGAAGGTCTCCCATATTTATAAGGACATGGCGGGACCCAGGGAGAGTGAGAGGCTTGTCCAGACATTGGCATCAACAACTGATTCTTCCTGCTCCTCCCGGATGCCAGTTCAGCCCTCACCAGGGCCTCTGCCAAACCGTAGCGGCCCTCTGGGTGGGCAGGCCACCAAGCCCCAGTCTCTGCCTGCTCCTCCCCCAGCCGCCAGCTCCACTGCCCACCCGCCTGAAGGTGAGCCAAGCACAGACACGTCTGCTCTGTGGCATAAGCGTCTGCAGACCCCTGCCCCGTAGGACCCGGGGTTATTTCTCTTCTTTTTTTTCTTTTCAATTTTTTTTAATATTTTATTTTCATAAAAGCAGTTCACAATAGTTTATTGCAGATAATATTCAAACACCAGTCCCACCACCGAGCACCTTCCCAACCACCATAAGAGGGAAGTGCGTGAAGGTTGTGAAGGTGGTTGTGTTTCGTCCTGGAGCCATTTATGCCAGTAGATGAGAGAATACAAGCAAGTGTGTTAAAACTGAACAAACGTGTGCTGCTTTTGGTGCGGAAGTGGGCTAGGCTATAAAAGGTTCAGGAAATTCTGTGTGGCTCTCTTCCGGGAGCTTTGGTTTATAGTCTCGGGGTCTTGGCCCTTGATGAGACTACATGGCGCCGGGGGCAGTTTGTGGGTGTGACTGCCAAGCTACTGGAAAACTGGGGAGCTGGGGGGAGGAGGCAGCCCGGGGTTATTTCCTACCTCATATATTATTGGCAGGGATTCTCTCCATCCTGTTTCTTGCTTTGTCAAACTCTCCACCTTCCCTTGTCGGGGCTTTACCCAGGAGATGGATGAAGTTTCCTTCCCTTCACCAAGACCCAGTTCGTTCCAGGAGTGCCAGCCTTAGAGTACCATAGCACGGCGATTCACGAAGGAAGGTGGTCAGTGCGTCCAACACAGGGGCCCATCAGGCCAGGACCGGAGCCTTGGGCGTGCCGCATTGAAGGAGCTCACGGTGTGGTGTCTCCCAGGCCACCAGGGAAAAGAGGGAACACGCATCTCGCTTCCCTGTGGAGCATGGAATGCTGGGTGAGGGAATGTACGGCAGTGCGAGGGGGGTGCCTGGCTCACCCCGCACCCCCGTCTCTGGAGAGGAGAAGGACAGAGGAGGGGAGGAATCAAGGGGGAGGAAGAGGATGAGAAGTAACGGGTGAGCGGGCCTCGGGGCGTCAGTTAGATGGGTGACGTGCGTGAGGGGTACAGCCGTACACCCAAAACACAGATTCAGCGACACTGAAAATGAGGTCTAAGCTGCAGCCACTGACAGGAGCTCTGTAAGCGTCTGTCAGGTGGGCAGAGGGGGGGTGGGCTGGGGGTCAGGTGGGGGAGGGAATACGGGAACTCTGGTGGAGGGATTGGTGTTGAAATATTATATGTCTAATTTCCTTGCACTCGGCCAACCCGGGTTTGATTCCTACGTCCCTCTCGGAGAGCCCAGCAAGCTACCGAGAGTATCCTGCCCGCACGGCAGAGCCTGGCAAGCTCTCTGTGGGGTATTCGATATGCCAAAAACAGTACCAACAAGTCTCACAATGGAGATGTTACTGGTGCCCGCTCAAGCAATTCGATGAACAATGGGACGACAGTGCTACAGGGCTACACAACTATTAATGACTCTGTAACTCACAGTTCTTTAATTTTAAAAATAATAAACTAAGGGCTGGAGTAAGAGGACAGTGGGTGAGGTGTTTGCCTTGCATGTGGCCAACCCAGGTTTGATCCCCGGCATGCCATAGGGTTCCCCAAGCACCTCTAGGAGTAATTTCTGAGTGCAGAGCCAGGGGAGTGTAAATCCTGAGCATTGCCAGGTGTGACTCAAGGAGTGCAAGAAAGAAAAAAAGAATGAGAAAGAAAGAAAGAGAGAAAGAAAGAAAGAAAGAAAGAAAGAAAGAAAGAAAGAAAGAAAGAAAGAAAGAAAGAAAGAAAGAAAGAAAGAAAGAGAGAGAGAAAGAAAGAGAGAAAGAAGAAAGAGAGAGAGGGAGGGAGAGAGAGAGAAAAAGAGTAGCAGGGCAAATGAAATTCAGAGTAACACCCAGAGAAGACTCCCTTAGCTCAGAGCATTCATAGAGCAGAAGCATCATCACGGGAAACCTAAGATTTCTGCAAGTGAAAATTGGTGTGTGCCTGTGTGCATGTACGGTCACACTTTTGTATGCACAACACAACTGCGTCAAGAAGTGAGGCCGCTTGTCTCCACGCCAGTGGGTCTCGGCGCGGGGGCAGAGCTGTTGAGAGGAGCTTTCTGCTCGCAGAGAGTCAGCCGGGTTAGCGCTCGGCAGTGAGGGAAACAGGCAGGCGGCCGCATCTGGGGGCCAGTACCCCCCGGCAGGGCCCCCAGCACCCACCAGGTGCACGCGTGCTCGCAACCATGGCAACACGCTCGTGCACCCACCCCGGGACTCCCAGACCCGCTCCGCCTAACCTCACTGGAAAAGCAAAGCGTATTATAGGTTTGGGCATCAGAGAAGGGGTGGGAGGCAGTTGGGGCCAGGGGAACGGCCTCAGGTCCTGCCCTTTCCTCGTGATGAAGAGAGGGCCCTGTGGGACAGACACGGAGAGGCTCATGCTAAGTGGGATGAGCCAGAAAGAGAGGGACAGACATAGAAGGGCTGCACTCACTTGTGGAGTATAGAGGAACATCACATGAGACGGACACCCAAGGACAGGAGAGACAAGGGCCAGGAGGATTGCTCCATGGTTGGCAGCCTGCCTCGTGAGCTGGGGGAGAAGGTGGCTGGGATCGAGAAGGGGTCACTAAGTCAGTGATGGTTGGAGGGATGCTCGGGATGGGAGGTGTGTGCTGAGAGTAGATGAAGGACCAATCGTGATGGCCTCTCAGTATCTGCCTTGCAAACCATAATGCCCCAAAGTAGAGAAAGGGTGTGGGGGAAACTGTCTGCCATGGAGGCAGGGGGAGGGTTGGAAAGGTGGGGGGGATACTGGGGACGTGGGTGGTGGGGAAGGTGCACTGGTGGAGGGACGGGTGTTCCATCATTGTGTGATTGTAACTCAAACATGGAAACTTTGTAACTGCATCTCACGGTGACTCAATAAAATAAAAACGGGGTGGGGGGAGGACACTGGCCGGTGGGGAGGAGCAGTGGTGCCCAGTGTATCAGGAGAGGCTCGCCCCAGGGCCAGGCCACTTCCTGGCCTCCACATGTGAGCCCACACCGCCGGGCCAGGCCACGGGAAAAGCCCTCGCGGGAGGGAGAGCGGGCTTTTTTTTCTATCTTTCTCTCTGTCTCTCTGTCTCTCCCTCTCTCCCTCTCTCTTTTCTCTCTCTCACTCTCTGTCTATCTCTCTCTGTGTATCTCTCTCACTCTCTGTCTCTCTCTGTCTCTATGTCTCTCTCTCACTCTCTGTCTCTCTCTCTCACTCTCTGTCTCTCTCTGTCTCTCTCTCACTCTCTGTCTCTCTCTGTCTCTCTGTCTCTCTCTCACTCTCTGTCTCTCTCTGTCTCTCTGTCTCTCTCTCTGCTTCCCTTCCTGGGGAACAAGAGGCAGCTTCCGTCTGCCTGAGCTGGCCAGACCGGGGCCAGCGCTCTCGCTCCCTGGGGTAGGAAGGGCGGGAATTTTGGAGGGAAAAAGGTGACATCCCCCCCCCCCCGCCCCACCCAAACTCAAGGTTGAGTTTTCAAATCCTGTTTCCAGTAGGAGGCCCACCCCCACCCCACCCTCACCAGGTCCTCCCCGGGGTCCTTTGTGCTCAGAGACACACGGCGGGGGGGGAGGGGGGGAGAGGGGGGGAGCCTGTGTCTGGGTGTGAAAAGAGAAAGAGAGGGGGGGTCCGGGAGGGGGGGCGGGGAGGGGAGAGTCTTAAAATTTTAATTGGTCTGCAATGAAAGATTTAACTGTTTAAAAAACAAAACCCTCTTAGTCCCGGCCACGGCTTAATGTGTGAATGTGGGAAGTTGGGGGCTAGTGAAGAAGGTGGGGGGGCCGGAGGGGGGCCGGAGGGGGGCCGGAGGGGGGCCGGAGACCCCAGGAGCTGGGCCGGTGGGGGACAGGCGGGACCACGTGGATCGTGGAGTCCAGTCTAGAGCTCTCAGTGCCCGTCACTCGGGGGCGTGGGAAGCGCCCCCTTGCCGGCCTGCCCCTTGAGATCACCTGGTCCGCGAAAGGCGTCAGAGGGTGACCTGCGTGACGGACAGACGGTGTCTGCTGTGAAGGCCGCAGAATGCCAGCCACAGCCCGGGGACCAGCCGTTCGCCTGTCTCTCTCTGTCTCTGTCTCTCTGTCTCTCTCTGTCTCTCTGTCTCTCTCT
>NC_073303.1:252499806-252608966 GCF_027595985.1 Sorex araneus
TGCACACACGCACACACACACGCAGACACATGCACACACGCACACACACGCAGACACACACATGCACACACACACAAAAGAGGCTAAAAGATTAAGTCCATTGAAGCACTAAGTGACTAGTGGGTAAGAATAATTACCCCATTGTAGAGTTAATTCCGTGCGTGATGGCCAAGTTGACTAACGGCAACTAAGGACAGGCTTTGATCAAGAGACAGAGCCCTGGAAGCACCCAGACCTCATCCATCACAGACGCTTCGTTCCAGCTGGAGAGATGCTCGGGCCCAGGGCGCCCCCCCTCCCCACGTGCTTCCACGCCCTCATCCTTCCGAGACCCACTCAGAGCATCAGCGCTCCCCAGTCTGGGACCGCAGAGATCCCCTTGGGTTCCCAGGTGATGCCCCCCTTGACTCCCGGAACTGGGGTTTCAAGCCCGTCTTCCGCCTGACGTTTATCTCACCGCCCCCAACTCCACCACTTCCTCCTTTGGGGACTCTCCTTCCCGTCGGGAACTCTTGCTGCCTCTCGCCTCCCCACAAACCACGTTTCTGCCTTGTTGCTTTTACCAGCGTGATTACCTCCACCTCCCTTTGCTTCTTACGCCTCTCTTGAGGTTCCCTCCATACCCACTTAGGAAAAAAAAAATCACCTCTTTGCTGTTCCCATGGCATTTCTGTTCTCTGGAATCCTGCTGCCTTGCAATTCTTTGTGTTGGGGGGGGGGGGGGGCGGGGAAAGAATGAAAAGACAAAAAAAAAAAATAAAGACTTTAGGTTAATTACCACTTCATTTGGCACCAGTGAGCCCAGATTCAGAGTCGGGCCTTGGCCAGGGGTCTGAAACTTCCCTTTTGGCTTGTTGAAGTTGTTGACGAAATGGGGTAAGTTCGGGATTAATCATTGAGAAATGAGTGAGATAAACTCCCGGGTTCCCGAGATATTAACTCCTTGGTCCTCATCCCAGCTTAGGTTATCGAAACCGAACATAGTTCATTTTTCACAGTTTATGAGGTTTATCTCCGGCCCGTCGTGAAATGCTGACAAGAAAAAGAAGTTCAGTTGGGCTATTTCACTCATTCCCACTCGCTTGTAATAAGCCGAAATGCTCCACGGTGAACGTATCCAGGAGGAAGAAGGCAGAAATGAGGGCGGTGGGCTGAGTGTTTGCTTCTCAGGCCCACTTGGGCTTTTTATTGTCAAAGCCAAACTTGGAGATGGGGCATGGAGCACTTCCTAAGTACCAAATCAGCCGGGGTAATTCAGTAGGGGCAGGTTTCTGCAAAGTTTGGGGCCAGCAGGGGAAGTTTGAGAATGTGGTCTTTTCCCAGGGTCGGGCAGAGAAGACACGTATTCGGTGCTAGAGAGAGGTTAGATATGAACCGTAGTGACTGTTTTATTTCACCTCCATCAGACAATCATTAAATATCATCAGAGCATCTGGGTAAACGTGGAACTGACTTGAAAGAAAAAATGTGCTCTGTGCTTCCAGAAAATATATCTATATATATATTTTTCTTTTTAGCTTTTCAATGGAACGGGACTATTTATGCCCCTCTGACAAGATCGCAACTCGACTAATAAATAAGATGAGAAGTAAAGGTGCTTGTCAAGCCCCTAGCAGAATTTATAGAGGGAAGAAGAAGAAAAAAAAAATCTTCCTGAAATGACTTGAATGACAGATCAGCCAGAAAACTTTTCCGCTTATTCAAGTTAAATAGGAGTTTTATTTCTAAAATGTTGGCATGTCACGCGCATCTAGGCAGTAATGAACCTCTTGGATAAAATTGGCTTAAAAATCTAGTTTCTCCGATTGTCTGTCCGTCAGTATTTCTCAGATGCACTCTATGCTCAGGGCTGGCACGGGGTTATTACAGGCTTGTGGCTGTGGCTTTGTGCGTCTGGAAATTGTTTTTCTGTCTTGGGGGCCATCACAGGCTGTGCTCAGAGTTTACTCCCAGCTCAGTGCTCAGGGATCGCTCCCGGCAGATTCCTGGGACCCGGCGGGGCACTGGGGATTGAACCCAGGTCTGCTGCGTGCACGGCAGGCGCCTTTCCCGGTCTCCTAACCCTTCGGCCTGAAGATCCTTTCTCCTCCCTGCCGAGTGCGTTTGCTCCATGCTCGGCTCAGTAGGGTTGCTTCATCCCGTGCCCTGGCTCCTGAGACCACAACCCTCTTCCACATCTGGTTTGGACCTCAGGGTTCTCACTGCCCTTCGATGGTTTCAGGGTGGGGTATTTCTTGGTTGGTTCATCTACGACTTGTGTCTTCTTTGTGTCATTCTTCTTGTGTTTTTTTTCTGTGTCATTCTTTTTATTTTTTTTTTTTGCTCGATCAGTTTATTTCATTCTCTCTCTCTGCTTCTCTCCCGGCTCAGGATCTCTCTCTGGATCTCTGGATCTGGCCCCCCAACCCACTCTTACAGCCTAGTTAAATCCCCCCAGCATGAGGGGGCTGGGGTGTACACATAGGTGTGGTCACAATCAATAGGGTAAGGTTCTTTTCCCTCAGGGGATGCTTCTCCTAGGACTAATTCTTTCAGCAGGAGGATCCACCCAACGGCGGAGTTCCGTGAGTGTGTTTCTCCTCTTCTCATCCAGCAAACATAATAAGCATTCATAATATTAATCATTTTGTATGGACACAATAAGAGATGCATTAAAGCTTATAGAATTGCTCTCCTGGGGCCATCTTGATCTCAGACTACAGTGCTCAGGCCGGATCAGTCTTTCCTATCCCTAGCAGGGTCCTAGTCTCATCCTTACTCTTGGATCATGACGGCTCTTTGTGTCATTCTTAATTTTGTAGACTCCAGGGAAACGAAACGGACTGACGGAGTCTGTCACAGAGAACGGCTCTCTCGGTTCTCTCTATTCTTTGCTCGTTTTCTGTCTGGGGCAGAGTCTCCAGAAGTCCCAGCTGCTGCCGCTGGCTAGGGGCACCGTGGGAACACAAGTCCTGCAGGCAGGCCCCTGGGACTTGAGTTTGAGTTTCCTCGTTCACGGACTGTGTCACTGGCTCCAACCGAGCGTCCCGGCCCTCCGCTCAACTGCGTGACAAACTGGCGTGATGTACTGCTGCCCGTACTCACCAGCTCCTCACGGTTCTGCATCCCCCCCCTTGGTCCCCCTGTCTGTTTGTCCACGCAGCCACGTGGAAATACAGCAGGTTTGTGTTGGGGGGCGGGGGGAGGTGTTGTTTTGTTTTATTTTGTTTTGTTGAAGGTTTTTTTTTTTTTTGAGCACTGGCTTGGCAGGTAACGGGAACGCTTCTAGAACGCTCAATTTCCAGAAGCTTGGAAACATCCAGATCCCCCCCCCCAAAGGGAAACCTCCCGGCTGTCTTCCACATTCCTTTATCCCCCCCCCATCCCAGAGCTCTGAGCACCGCTGACTGCGATTCAGCAGCCACTCGGCCCCCAGTGCGGGCCTCTTCCTGGAGGATGTGCCAGCTCCCCGGCTCAGTGCCCACCGCGGCCCCCAGGACAGAGCCAGGCGGCCTTCCAAGGCACTGCTCGCCCCCACGCTCCCCTGCATTGGACAGGGATATAGCAGGGTTAGATCTTCGCTACATCCCCACCTCAGTCTGGGGAGTGAGGTGAGGGGCGACCCCCCCTCCAGCATCCGCACTGGTAGGGTCTCCAGAGCTGACCTGTATGTAACACAGCGCCCTGAGAGCTGAGAGTGTGTGTGTCGCGGGGGTGGGGGGACCAGTTGCTACCGCGCATGCGCAGAGGGCGGAGCCAGCTTCTACTCGACCCTTCAAGGGCACAGTCCCTTAACCCGCTCCTCCTGGACGGGGCAGCCAGGATGCGGCCTGCCTGTGTCTGGTTTGCTGGTGGTACCCCAGTGGGGACTGTCCCCACCCCATGCTCAAACCATCACAGTCTATCCCCCACCCCCCGCCCCCCTGGCCCCAGGCCGCAGGGACCAGCCCCTTATCAAATCCCAGATGGGTCCAGAGTGCCCTGATCTTGGGGCTGGAGCAATAGCACAGCGGGTAGGGCGTTTGCCTTGCATGCGGCCGACCCGGGTTTGATTCCCAGCATCCTATAGGGTCCCCTGAGCACCGCCAGGAGTCATTCCTGAGTGCATGAGCCAGGAGTGACCCCTGTGCATCGCCAGGTGTGACCCAAAAATGCCCTGATCCCTCTTGCGTGGAAGCCAGTTTCGTGGGCTGCTGTGGTCTTCCGAAGGTCAGTTCTTCCGATGGGAGCGGATTCCGAATTCACTGTTTGGGGGGGGGGGGGAGAGAGAGACCCTCCCCTGTAGGGCAGCATCGTAAAAAAGGGGGTGTTTGGCATTGGAAGCGAAGGCCCCGGGGTATCCCGGCAAGCCCGGAGTCTTACACGCCCAGATCAGTTCTCTCTCAAAACCCCGGGGTGTCCGTCAGTGCCCAGGGAAGGAGACTTTAACGGCCGGCCGTTAAAAACGTGAAACTTTAGCTCCCACCCTCCCCGCGCCCCGTCCCTGCTCGCTGGAAACGGAGCCACTTTGTGTCACCCCGGTGTGAAGCAGGGAAGGATATTTACAGATCAGGTGTCCCGCGCCGGCTTTGGACTAGATAAATCACGAGTGTGGGGCCAGAGGGACCACGCGCAGGCCCCCCGGGCTGGCCTCTGTGTCCGCGTCTCGGTCCCCAAGCTTCTGTCCACTCTCCGGCCGCCCGTGTCCAGGGCCTGAGTGCCCACGACCTGATCATCCCCAGAAGGATGTGTGTCGGGGTGGGACGGAGCGGGGCCCCCATCATTCAGAAGATTCTAGAAAGAAAACGGAGAGCCAGGACATTTTCCCCTTGGGCTTGCACCCCAGAGACCGTCCCACCCTCCCCCCCCATCCCAGCCTCCCCCCATCCTACCGTGCCAGCAGGGAGACTTCTGGCGTCCCATTGGTCCCAGGGTGTAAGGGGGCGCTGTAGTACCATCGGGAGCCACCGGGAGGCGCTCTCCCCATCCTGGCTTAAGGTGACTTTCCAGCCAATCCAAGAAGTTCGGGAACCTCTGGGTGGAAAACAGGCTCTCCCCGAACGCTTCCCCCAGCGCCCCCCGGCCCCCCTACTCTCTGCTTCGTCGCCTCATGGAGGGAAAGGGGAGGTGCACAGGGCCTGGGGCAGCAAAGGACACGGCCAGCCCTGCAGATGCGAGTCGGGGGTCTCCAAGACAGTGTGGCTAGTACAGATGGTCGCTGGGAGAGGAGTGTGTGCTCCAGGCAACAGGAAACTCTGTGTGTGGTGTGTGTGTGTGTGTGTGTGTGTGTGTGTGTGTGTGTGTGTGTGTGTGTGAGAGAGAGAGAGAGAGAGAGAGAGAGAGAGAGAGAGAGAGAGAATTGCGGCCACACCCGGCCGGGCTCAGGACTCACTTTTTTTTTTCTTTTTGGGTCACACCCGTCGATGCACAGGGGTTACTCCTGGCTCATGCACTCGGGAATGACTCCTGGCGGTGCTCGGGGGACCCTATGGGGATGCTGGGAATTGAACCCGGGTCGGCGGCGTGCAAGGCAGGTGCCCTCCCCACTGTGCTATCGCTCCAGCCCCAGGGCTCACTTCTGACTCTGTGCTCAGGGATCACTCCTGGCTGGCTCCGGGGGACCGGAGGGGTGCTGGGCATCAAACCTGGGTCAACCGCGTGTGTGCACAAGGCTAGCAAGCGCCCTCCCCGCTGTCCTCTCTCCCAGCCGTCAGCTTAGTGTCAGGACGTACCGACATTGTGAGTGACCACAGGCGGATGCACGTAAGAGGGGCCCCAGAAGACTTGGCCTGTCATTGCTCAGGGTCTGAAGACCAAACCAGCCATCAGACGGCTGCACCTCCCCGTCCGCACTGCCGCCGCCCGATGCCACCCCTGGCCGCCTCTCTGCCTCTCCTCCCCCCACCCCTCCCAACCCACCTGGGCTTTCCCCTTCTGGCACGGCCCGTGCCTTTGCTCTCTTGGCCGTGACTTCCATGCCGATCCACGTCACTCTGAGTTCCGGCCAGCTCACACCCAGAACATCTGCCTTAGGGGCTAAAGCGATAGCACAGCGGGGAGGGCATTTGCCTTGCACGCGGCCGACCCGGGTTCGATTCCCAGCATCCCATAGGGTTCCCCCGAGCACCGCCAGGAGTAATTCCTGAGTGCAGAGCCAGGAGTGACCCCTGTGCATCACCAGGTGTGACCCAAAGAGCAAAATTTTAAAAAAAGAAAAAGAAAAGAACATCGGCCTTAGAGTGGGGGCAGAGAGGTTTGTCGACTCCCCCACCCCAAGAGAAGAGCGTGTTCCAGAGGTGTGCACCCACGTAGCTGACCCTTCACGGACCCACCTGGGCTCCGAGGCTTGGTCCAAGGGGCCCGTCACTCTCTGTGGCTGCCCTGCTCACCTGTGTTCGGTTTCGTTGGCCGATTGCAAACCCTGAATCCGGAGGCGTCTGTCTGGGCTGCAGCAGGCTATTGGGGGGGGGGGCGGGGCAGCCCCACGGACACAGGGGGGAGCGTCGTAAGGAGAGGTCAGCCGAAGCCTGGCCCCTCTTTCCCTTGCAGACAAAAGCCCGGGCGGGCTTTTCTAATCACTTCCCCCCACACCCGCGGACTCAGTCGACCCCCTCCCAGCCTAACCCTGCCTGCCCCCACCCCCCAAGGGTCCCCCTACTCCCCCCTATGTAGGCGGGTACCCGTGGAGGAGCCCGTGAGCTGTGTCCCCACACGGCTGGCTGAAAGCTCAAGTCAGGCTCCCTGTTCCCAGCCCTGAGAGCGGCCAGGAGACCCTCCGGAGGGCCCCCGAGGGCCCCGGGGTGGGGAGGGGGGCGGAAGGCCAGTGGAGGGAGCAGTCAAAGATACCCGGGGTCGGGTACCTCTCCTGGCCTGCCCAGTCGTGTGACCTCAGCAAGTCTATTCTGCCCTCCCCAAACCCCCCCAGCCCCCATTCCTGGGGACCCCAGATGCAGTCCTGGCTATCAGATCACAGAATTCTGGGGCGTGGGCACATCCGGGGGCTTTAGTGCCTGAGAAAGAGGAAGCCACGTTGTTGAGGGGGACGAAGCTGAAGAAATGTCCTAGCCCGGCTGACTGGCCCCGAGGGACTTCCCAGGAGAGAACTTGCCACTTGATTTTTTTTGGGGGGGGCGGGGGCAAGGTTCAAGGCTCACTCCTGGCTCTGCACTCAGGGCTCACTCCTGGCAGTGCTCAGGGGGACCCCTGTGGGATGCCAGGGATCGAACTCGGGTCGGCGCCCATGTGCAAGGCAAACCAACGCCCTCCCCGCTCCAGACCCCAGGGCTCTATAAGCCGGGAAAAGCGTGGACACGACTGCCCCCGGAGAATTACTGATGGGCCAGGGGCATAGGAAGCTCACAGCCCCCGGAGGGGGGGTTTCTGATCCCAGGCCCCCAGCGACGGAGGCTGGCCGAGAGCCACTTCCCTACTAGGATTCCAGCTGCAAGCGGGTTGACTCACTTCATTGGCTCCCACGGTGCCCCTCTGGGGGAAGGCACCACAAACCGCATTCGAGGAAGATGCAACTGGGCACCCCCGAGGGTGTCAGACCCGGCCAGCACCAACAAGGGGGAACAGGAAAAACTGTCGATGAATCAAGTAGTCCCTCAGAAACCCTGACAGCCTCTCCGGGGAGAGACTGCCACCTTGTGGCCATCAGTGGAATGTCAGCCAGCGCACGTCTCCAGGAGGAGGGTGGGAGCAACTTCTCCCCTCTCCCCACCCCCACACACACACCTGCCCCGCATCTGGCAGCCAGCGAAGTGCCACGCCAAGGCTGGAGTTGCGAGTCAGCGCGGAACTGGCTGTGTGCGGGCGATGGGCAGATAGCTTAGCGCCAGGCCTGCATGGCCCCCGGGCGCCCTGTCCGCAGTGAGGACACGGAGAGACGGGCCCCCAGACTGGGAGCCGCTGTGAGCATCGTGTTCCTCCCAGAGTTGTAGTCCTGGGCCCTGAGCCAGTGGGTAGGGTGCTCGTCTGGCACAGTCGCTGCTCCGACTTCGAACGCTGATGCCCCAGATGGTCCCGGGAGCCCCCGCCCAGGGCTGATTCCTGAGTGCAGAGAGCCAGGAGCAAGCTCTGAGCACCACCAGGGGGACCCTCAAAAAAAAAAAAAAAAAAGCAAAACAAAAGATCCTGGTCTTTTTTTTAAATTGAATCACTGTGGGATACAGTTACAACACTTTCATGTTTGAGTTTCAGGCATACAGTGATCGAACACCCATCCCTCCACCAGTGCACATTCTCCACCACCAATGTGCCCAGTACCCCGCCCCACCTTTCCAGCCCTCCCCCTGCCTCTATGGCAGACAATTTTCTCCATACTCTCTCTACTTTGGGGAATTAGGGTTTGCAATACAGATATTCAGAGGTTATCACATGTGGTCCTTTATCTACTCTCAGCACACATCTCCCATCCTAAGCAATCCCTCCAACCATCATTGACTCAGTGATCCCTTCTCTGTCCCAGCTGCCTTCTCCCCCAGCTCATGAAGCAGGCTGCCAACTATGGGGCGATATTCCTGGCCCTTGTGTTTACTGTCCTTGGGTGTCAGTCTCATATTGTGTTATTTTATATTCCACAAGGGCTGGAGCAATAGCACAGCGGGTAGGGCATTTGCCTTGCACACGGCCAACCCAGGTTCGATTCCTCCATCCTTCTCAGAGAGCCCGGCAAGCTACCGAGAGTATCCCGCCCGCACGGCAGAGCCTGGCAAGCTCCCCCGTGGCGTATTCGATATGCCAAAAACAGTCACAACAAGTCTCACAATGGAGACATTCCTGGTGCCCGCTCGAGCAAATCGATGAACAACGGGACGAGAGTGACAGTGCTACAGTGCATATTCCACAAACGAGTGCTGTCCTTCTACGTCTGTCCCTCCCTCTCTGACTGACTTCACTGAGCATGAGACTCTCCATGGAGGAGATCCTAGTCTTGACCTTTCGGCTGTGCTGGAGGTAGGAGCAAGCCACTGGGCACGTGGCAGGGTGCCAGAGGGAACTGAGCCACCCCCCCCCCGGGGGGTCATTCCCACGCTGCTCTCCGCGTGCCTCTCCTGCGTGTCATGATTCCAAATCACGACGCCTTAATCTGCTTGACAGTACGCCCATGGGAACCTCCCACTCAGAAGCGGGTGCAGGGAGGCTCTGGCAGGGGTTTACTATAAACCGGGCACCGGCCGTTATTCTCACATGCACTGAGGTTTGAGGAGATGCTCTCAGATGATCATTTTCCTCTGAGTTCTAGTTCTTTCAGGCGTCGAAAATGTTGTGGATCAGCCTCTTACTGCCCCCTCTCTCCCCACCCCACCCCCAGAAAAAAAGTAGGGCAGGCGAGTGGCTTTCAGAGTTAGCCTGAAATTCTAAGAGGTCACAGGGCCCCTGGACTCTCCCTTCATTTCTCCCTCTGGGGCTTCGAGGATCTTCCTTCAATGTTGCTGACCTGGAAGGGACCTTCTGCCCAGCCACCCACCACCCCGCCTCTTGGCTTCCTGACCTGCAGAGCCCCAACAGTGAAAGGGCAGAACGGGGCTGCAGACGGGAGTGACGGGAGGCGGGGGGGGGGGGGGGGGGGTTCGCTGAATTTGGACAATCCCGGTGGGCGGGACAGCAGCTTCTCCCTTGGGAAAGTCGCGCTGACTTGGCCGACTCCCCCGGGAGATGCCGTTCGCCTTGTGCCACCCTGAGCCCTCGGTTCTGCCCACGCCCCCTTGCTCATTGCGGCTTCCTCTCTCCCGTGGACCCCTCTAAACTCTCACTAACCATCTTAATCCCGTGCAGCGGGGTCTCAGAGAATCCGCCAGCGTGTCGTCCATGCACCTTAGACTCGACGAGCCCTCCTCGTGTCAACTTCCTGGCGTTTCCGGGCAGCTCTCCGCTTGTCTGCCTTTTCTCTCCTTCCCTCTCGTCACCGATGTGGGGGCTACTCAGTGGCGGTGCTCAGAGATGACTTCTGGCTCTGTGCTTAGGAGTCACGCCCAGTGGGGGCTGCTGGGAGTCTTTCAGGGGATCCCAAGGGGTTGAACCCGGGTCAGCTGCGGGCAAGGGCAAGTGTCTTGCCTGCTGTAACTGTCTCTTTGGTTCTTGCAAATTTGAGGAGTTTGGTTCTTTAGACAAAGGGGAAAACACCAAAAAAGGAGCCTGGCAAGCTCCCCATGGCGTATTCATATGCCAAATACAGTAGCAATGATGGGTCTCATTCCCCTGACCCTTAAGAACCTCTAATGCGGCACCATTGGGAAGGACGAGTAAAGAGAGGCTGCTAAAATCTCAGGGCTAGGATGAATTTTTTTTTGTCTTTAGACAAAAAAAAAAAACACACACACAAACACGCATAATTTCTCTCCCTATGTTAGGCATCTCTGAAACCCTCCGGAAGGAGCTTATATAAACCCGTTCCAATAAGCGAATAAAGAGAGCAACCAAGATGTGCTACTCTGCTCCTGAAACTGTGCTAGCGACGCTTCAAAATGGAATTTTTACACTAATTCTTGAAGTCAGGCTCCCCGGTTCCTGGGTGAGGAGACGAAGACACAGATGTTAGTTATGGGATTTCCCTCGGGCCTAAAAGGTGGCAGAGCAGGAAGGAGTGTTCCCCACCCCCACTCCACCACCCTAGGCTTAACCCCCACCACGACCACCACCCCCAAACCAGAAACTGAGCCGCCACGTACCAGGACCTCATCATCCCAGGGGCGCGGTGAGATTTACTGCGTTCCTTGAAGAAGATATTTGCTCCCATCCTCCGGGAATGAACGGCCGGCTTAGGTGGAGAGAGCCTTAGTGCTGACCTACAGTTGATTTATGTGAGAGGATAAATTGGCACCAGACAGGGAAATCCCTGGCTTTGGGTAATCTCGGGGAGTCTACCTGCGGGCTGAGGCTCGGGACACATTTTATAGCACAGTGAGATTTGGAAGGTGAAGTTTTCCCGGGGGCCGGTCGATGCCAGGAAGTCTGACTTTGCAATCCATCTCGAGTGCAGCAGGGGTTGGGGCATTAAGAAGCAGCCACTGGAGACGGACACCCAAGGACAGTTAGAGACAGGGCCAGGAAGATTGCTCCACAGTTGGAAGCCAGCCCTAGCTGGAGCTGGGGGAGACGGCAGCTGGGATGGAGAAGGGATCACTCCGTCAGTGAGGGTTGGAGGGATCGTTCGGGATGGGAGGTGTGTGCTGAGAGTAGATAAAGGACCAAACGCGACGGCCTCTCAGTATCTTTATTGCAAACCATAATGCCCAAAAGTAGAGAGAGAGTATGGGGGAAATTGTCTGCCATGGAGGCAGGGGGAGGGGAGGGGTGGGGGAGGGGTGCTGCAGACATTGGTGGTGGAGAATGTGCACTGGTGGAGGGATGGGTGTTTGATCGTGGTATGACTGAAACTCAAACATGAAAGCTTTGTAACCGTATCTCACGGTGATTCAATTAGAAAAGAAAAATTAGAAATTAATTAGAAAAGAAATTAGAAAAGGATTAGAATTAGAAAAGAAAAAAACCACGGGGTCCAGAGAGAGCCAGGAGGGGCTAAGGTGTATGTCTTGCAGCCCACTGACCCCAGTTCAAATCCTAGTACCCTGAGAACCTCCAGGGCTCACCCCCGAACACAGAACCTCACTCTGAGAATTGCCGGGTGTAAATTTAAAAAATAATAATCGCTTGTATCACTGTCATCCCGTTGATCATCGATTTGATCGAGCAGGCCCAGTAAGGTCTCCATTCATCCCAGCCCTGAGATTTTAGCAGCCTCTCTTTACTCGTCCTTCCCAATGGCGCCACATTAGAGGTTCTTAAGGGTCAGGGAAATGAGACCCATCATTGCTACTGTATTTGGCATATGAATACGCCACGGGGAGCTTGCCAGGCTCTTCCCCGTGCGGGCAGTAAACTCTTGGTATCTTGCAAGGTTCTCCAAGAGTGAGAACTAGGCTATCAGATGCCGTGCGATGCGGCCGCGCGCTTCTGGGAGCTTGGTTTTATAGTCTCTGGATGTTGGTCATTGATGGGATTTCACAGCGCTGGGGGCGGTTTGTGAGTGTGACTGCCTAGCTACTGGAAAATGGGGAATCTGAGTGGAAGAGGCCCAGTCCCGATCCGAGCAGCCTTGGAGATCTTGACCCCGGGTCCCGCACACCTGGGTTCCTCTGCCAGTTCCTTCATGCTTGAGGCTCGTTCGAACGTGTGGAGAGGGGCCTTGAGCATGGCTGTGGCTGGGTTCCGGAGGTCTTCAACTGCCGGGGTTCTGCTCGGGGTCGGGAGGAAAACTCAATCTGCCCCCTTCAAGGGAACCCAGTGGAAACAGCCAGGCACAGGGGCAAGAGACTCATTTAATAAATTTTGAAATTGAAAAATAACCTAAAAGACATTTTTTTTTAAAAAAAAGAAATGACACATTAGTTTCCTCTTCCTCAAGACCAGGTCATACCTTGCTTCTGGTTTGGGATACTTTATGGCTAGAAAACCTGTCTTCCAAAAGGCAGCTCAGATAGTGAAGGGACCACCAAGGAAAGGTCACTTGGAGGGCCGGCTCGGGATGGGAGATGCGTGCTGAAGGTAGACTATGGATCAAACGTGATGGCCACTTAATGCCTGTGTTGCAGACAATAACACCCAAAAGGAGAGAGGGAGTAAAAGAGAATGTGTCTGCCACAGAGATGTGGGGGGGAGGGATACTGGGAGCATTGGTGGTGGAAAACGGGCACTGGTGGAGAGATGGGTACTCAATCATTGTATGACTGAAACGTAATCACAGAAGTTTGTAAGTCTGTAACTGTACCTCATGGTGATTCATTAAAAATTTTTTTAATTAAAAAAATATTTTAAAAGATGTTTTAGAATACTAAAAAAAAAGTATAGTCAATCTTTAGAATATTAAATAGTCATATCGGTCAATTTAGGCCTAAAAATAGCAAGAATCGATTCAATAAAGGAATTATATGTTTGAATTAAAAATAGACTGTATCTCAAATATTATCACTGATTTATGGCATTAAATAATTGGAAGATATATGAATCTAAGGAAATTTCTTAAATTCTTGTTTTCTGTCATTTGTTATGTTTTATCCTTGCCCTTGTAGCCTAAGCTGCCATTTTTTTAATCTCTTTAAATTAAAAATTTAGAAATAAAACTATGTACCTCAAGAAAGGAAGAAAGAAAGAGAGAGAAAGAAAGAAAAGGAAAGAAAGAGAAAGAGAAAGAAAGAAAGAAAGAAAGAAAGAAAGAAAGAAAGAAAGAAAGAAAGAAAGAAAGAAAGAAAGAAAGAAAGAAAGAGAGAAAGAAAGGAAGGGAAGGAAGGAAAGGAAGGAAAGAAAGAAAGCCTGGTTTCCAATGCATGATTATTCTTTCTCCAAAGAAACTAAGCCAGTAAGTGCAAAGTCCGGGGGGGTCAATAATACCCCCGTCCCACCATTTTTTTCAGAGCAAGCAGGCCACCCATAGCAGTGCTCAGAGGCAGGGAGTGAAATCTGGGCTCTGCAATACAAACATACTCTCCAGGCCTTGCCTGCCATTAAAAAAAAAAAAATTTTAATTTTTATTTCAGCAGAGTTTGTTTTAGATTAAAAAAAAAATGCAGCAGTCACAGTTGGCAGCCCTGAGATTGAAAGTGCAAGAAGACAGAGTGCAAAAGGGTACTCGCGGCGTTCGAAATAAAGATATTAATAAATAAGGAGATTAAGGCCTGGAATTCTCTCAGTTCGTTGACCTTCCCGTCGGCCCGGGGCAGAGATTCCTCCAAGGCTGCATTCTTGGAAGGACTCCCGGCAGGAGCGCTCCTCGGAGGCAGCGCGGCACCCAGATGCCAGCGGAGTCAGCTCGGGATTATCTCCGTGAATTAGAATTTTTAAAAAGCTAAGGACTGGGCCCGTATCTGTTTAGTGCTTCTCGGGTTATCTGTGTTGAGGATGGATTCTGTTCTTTAAAACAAACAAACAAAAACCTGTAGTTCAAGAGATTCCTAAACCATAATAAAAGTGATTTTCTACAAAAAAAAAAAAAGAAAAAGAAAGAAAAAGAAATTTTAAAAGACAGAGAGCAATAGTACAGCAGTTAGGGCTATTGTCTCGTTTGAGGCTAGCCTGGGTTTTATCCCCAGCACCGTATGTGGCCCCCCGGTTACTGCCAGGAGTGGTCCCTAGGTGCAGAACCAGCAGTAAGCCCTAGCACTGCCTGGTATGACCCCAAAACCAAATCAAGAGAAAGACCCAAGGGGCTGGAGCGATAGCACTTCGGGTAGGGCATTTGCCTTGCACACGGCCAACCTGGGTTCGATTCCCAGCATCCCATAGGGTCCCCCAAAGCACCGCCAGGAGTAATTCCTGAGTGCATGAGCCAGGAGTAACCCCTGTGCATCTCTGGGTGTGAGTCAAAGGCAGAGAGAGAGAGAGAGAGAGAGAGGGAGAGAGAGGGAGGGAGAGAGATGGAGAGGGAGTGAGGGAGAGAGAGGGAGAGGGAGAGAGGGAGAGACCCAAATATTTAACCACAGCATGGAACAGGTACAGAATGCCGTTTCAAAGGCCATAACCAGAATATACATAACTAGGGTCACACACCGAGAACAAGGGTCCTGGGGAGAATGTTTATGCCGGGGAGCGGGGTAGGGGGGGTTAATATGACAAACGAAGATGTAGCAGGCCCACTTGCTGGGAAAGTTTCTAGAGAACTTCTTTCCACATCTCCCTCCGGAGACCAGTGGCCGACAGTTAGTGGCCTCTGAGTGACCATCGAGGACATCATGAGATTCCGGGCCTGGCTCCAGCCCGCGGGGGCTGCAGGGGCGTCGGAGGGAGCCAGGCACCCCTGCTGGATGGGGCAGGGCTGCGGGGAATGGTGAGCCTGATGGAAATCAGGCCGCTCCTCAGGGGGCCAGGGGGCCCACGATGCTTCCTTGGAGTCGGCACGTGCACCTAGCGATCGGAGACCTTGGGTTATTAGAGAAAGGACCTTTGGGGTAGGGGCGTGTGTGTGTGTGTGTGTGTGTGTGTGTGTGTGTGTGTGACCACAAGGGTCCTCATTTGGTGCTCGTTGGCGCAGCCTTGGCTGGACCTCCGTAGGGAAGATCTCAGTGTCACGCCCCGGGCCGCCCCTCCCACCGGCCCCTGTGACAGGTGTGGCGGCTTCTCTCTCCCCTGAGAGGTCGGTGTCCTCTGCCGGGGGTCCGAGCTCTCTAGCCCCATCCTTGCTGGTCCCTGAACACATTCCCGTCATGTTAAGACTTGAAAGATTGTGGCTGTGTGTTGTTCCGGCACGCAACGCCAGGAGCTGTGTTCCTCTTCTTAGTCGGTAACTTGTCCTTTGGACAACACCTTGTTCTCTTTTGTAGGTATAAATAAAACACTGTTGACAAAAAAAAAAACACACATTTCCCCAGGGTGTGTGTGAGTCTGTGAGTCTGTGTGTAAATGTGTGTGTATGTGTGTGTGTGTGGATGTGTGTGGGGGTGTGTGTGAGTGTGTGGATGTGTGTGAGTATGTGTGTAAATGTATGTATGTGTGTGAATGTGTGTTAATGTGTGTGTTGTATGTGAGTGTTTATGTGTGTGAGTGTGTGTGTTAATGTGTGTGTTGTATGTGAGTGTTTATGTGTGTGAGTGTGTGTTGTGTGTGAATGTGTGTATGTTTTATGAGTGTGTGTGAATTTGTGAGTGTGTTGTGTGAGTGTGTATGTGCATGTGTGAGTTTTTGCATGACTGTGTGTATGCATGTGTGACTGTGTGTGTGACTGTGTGTGACTGTGTGTATGTGGGGGGGTGTGAGTGTGTGTGGATGTGTGGATGTGTGTAAATGTATGTATGTGTGTGAGTGTGTGTTGTGTGTGTTTATGTGAGTGTGTTGTGTGTGAATGTGTGTGTGTATGAGTGTGTGTGAATTTGTATGAGTGTGTGTTGTGTGAGTGTGTATGTGCATGTGTGAGTGTGTGCATGAGTGTGTGTGTGTCAGTGTGTGTATGCATGTGTGACTGTGTGTGTGTGTGTGTGTGGCGGGGGTTCTGGGTGACCCATTTCACTGGCTCTGTGACCATGCCAGGCTGCGTGGGCAGGGAACGGTGTCCGCTGACCATGCCCACTCTCAGCTCTACCTTCTACCTCTGCCCCTTGAGGCTTTGCTTCCTCATTTCACTGTAACACGCGTGACAGACTCCGTGTGAGGGCAGTAGCCGTGTAGAGGCGGGCAGGGTCTCGAACTCTAAAGCGTGTCCCCTCGACCCGGTCCCTACTCAGACCCATCCCCCCTTCCCCGCTCTCCCCAACCCCCCGAGTAACCTGGTGCATACTCAAATCCTACTCGAAGTCCCACCCTCACCTCAAAAAATGTACCAAGTACACGCGGACGAATACGCCACATACATGAACACATTTCCAACCCCCGGTGTCTGCTGTTTTGCAGAAACACCTTTGCTCATTTATAATACCATCATCACTCACGTCGAGACGAGATCACACGCTGGGCACTTTGTAAAAGTTGTAACCTGCAGGGGCTGGAGCGATAGCACAGCGGGGAGGGCATTTGCCTTGCACGCGGCCAACCCGGGTTCGATTCCCAGCATCCCCTAGGGTCCCCCGAGCACCGCCAGGAGTGATTCCTGAGTGCAGAGCCAGGAGTCACTCCTGTGCATCACCGGGTGTGACCCAAAAGGAAAAGAAAAATTGTAACCTGCATATGGCTTTTTCAGTGCTGTTTTACCTCTTTAAACACACACACACACACACACACACACACACACACACACACACGGGGGGAAATGTGCAGATTAGCTGAAGAAGAATCTTTGTAAGTTCATCCTTGTCTTCGTTCCTTCCGTGCTACCCCCTCCCCCCAGGAGGCACCTGCTCCCTCTGCTGAACCCTGGAGCCCTGCGTGCCCCTTTCCCCTAAACACGGCACCCTAAGTGTCCCCTTGTCCTTCTGTCATTTTCCTTCCTAGGAGGTGGGGCGGAGGCGCACGCACTGCCATGCTCAGGGGTTCCCCCCTGATGTCCGGGAGGCCCCACGGGGGACTTATGTGAAGTCGGGGTGGGGGAGAGAAAGACGGCCACTTCCTCCCCAACCACCTGTCCCGCCTGGGAACCAGGGCTGCTGGGTCCTTGCCTCGCTCCCGGGAAAGAATCTCAGGAGCAGACAAGCAGTGGAGTGGACGGATTTTGTTCAGAGGTTTCTCGGAGGGAGGGAGGGAGGGAGGAGTAAGAGGGAGAGAGAAGAGTAAGAGTTTCGCGCTCAAGAGAGAGCGCGGGCTTGCCCCAGGGTGGAGAGAGCCCCTACACACACCTGAGCTTCCGACACGCAAGGATGAAAGGATGAAAGCATGCATCTCAAGAGCACAGTTCTTTGAGTTCTCTGAGCTCCAGCGGCCTCGTGGTAGCCCAGGGCGGCTCAGGCCCCGGCCTCATGGGAGACCCTGGCCGGAAGCTGGAATGGAGTCATCTCTTTCACCCCCAAGCACAGGTCTTGGCCCCCCAAAGCAGCGGCCAGCCCCTCAGGGCCGGATGCCCCACGACCAGGTCCCGGGGTCAACTCCGATTCCCATCCGGGCATGTCCTTACAGGGGGAGAGTCTAGTCCCAGGGAGGGAGCTCGGGGGTCTCCAAGGCCCTTCAGGAATTGTTCCTGGCGGTTGCCAGGCGGGGTCGGAGGCGGGCGGGTGGGGGGGTTGGATTTGCAGAATGGATCCTTCCCTGCGATGAAAACACGAAGAGCATTTGGGCTTGGCGTCCATCCGCCGAGGGTTGTGGCCCCTGGGGGCCCATGTGGTGTGGCTTTCCTGGGGAGCCGGTGGCAAGTGGTTCTGAAATCCCAGGAGTTGGTGGAAGACCCGCTTCCTGCTTCTCCCAGGCTCCCGGGGTGGGGGGCCCCCGGGATCCGCTCTGATCCGCTCCCTCTGATCCGCTCTGGCCGGGCCTACGAAGGTTACCTTGGAGACTCCCCCCAGAAGGAGCTGGGGGGATGCGGTTAAACTTGGGGGGGGCTTAGGGGGGGTGGAGGAACCTGCCCCGCGTCTGCCGTTGCGTTTGTAGCTGGCACATGTGTTGTGTTTGGGTTTTCCGGAAGGGATAAATCACACAAACAGAACACCTGGGTTGGTGGTGGGGGGAGGGACCCTTCCAGGAGCCCCCACCCCCACCTCCACCCCCACCCCGCCCCTCTGTGCTAAACACACACTCCTTTCTCCCAGCGTGGAAGCTCGAGGGCTCTGAGCGGCCCTCTCTGGAAAACTCATTCTTTTGGAGAGAACTTTCTTTGTGCCGTCGTCCCGGCCGCTTAGACTAAACACACGAGCAGAAAATAGTGGAGCCCAGAAAAGAAGAAGAAGCAGGAAAAAAAAAAAAAAAGACAGCACAGCGTTCCTCTGGGCTCGCAGAGAAGGGACGGCGTCTCCACCGTGGGTTTGAAACTCTGCACCCCGGGGAGTCACACCCACTGGGGATCGCGTCACCCCAGCCAAGGAAGATGCCAGGAAGCAGAAGGAGAGTCCCTTTGTCCTCTCCCAGCAGGGCACATCGTCTTGCCCGCTTTGGGACCCCGATGACGATGTTCTAAGCACGCAAAGCAGTGCTCATTTCACACCAAGGCTGGGAGGTGGGTGGGTCTTCCGGGAGACGGCTCCGGGAGGGGAGCGTGGTATTAGTTAGCCCTTGACATCTCGAACCCTGGGGACGAAGTCGAAAGAAAGAGGGCAGCCTGCTTTCTCTGGGGACGGGCCCCAGTCTGGGGTCCCTTAGCCTGAAACCAAGGCTGGGGCAGTTCCCCTCTAACCTCACCTGGGCGGGGGATACGCGCCCTGTTTCTTTTATTTTTTTTTATTTTTTTAAACTTTTTATTAAATCACCATGTGGAAAGTTACAAAGTTCTCAGGTTTATATGTCAGTTATACAACATTCAAACACCCATCCCTTCACCAGTGTCCATATTCCACCACCAGAAACCCCAGTATACCCCCCGCCCCCACCCCCTACCCCCTACTGTATAACTAATGAATTTCACTTCATTTTTTCTTTACCTTGATTACATTCCATAATTCAACACAAAACTCACTATAGTTGTTGGAGTTTCCACCCAAGAGAGACAGACCTACTACATTTGATAATTAGTTTTTCATTGCTGGAAATGAAGAGATATGTAGCCCCACTGCTACAAGTGCATAACTCTCTCTCTTATTTTTTTTTCCTTTTTCCTTTTCCCTTTTTTTTTTTTCTTTTTCCCCCTCATCCCCCTTCCCGAGCCTCATAGTATGGTGTACGCCACGCCGTGTCGGCCAGCTTGGGGCTTTTGCTTAGTTCACAGTCCAGAGAGGTGGCTGCTACATTAAAAACCTTCAATATTTCAACAAAAACTTACTGTTATTATTTGGAGTTTCCCCCCCAAGTCAGACCTGTTCAAAAGGAACCGTTTCACATTGCTGACAATTATAAATGTTAAGTCGCTCGACGCTGCCGCGTCCTCGCGGTTTTGGATTTCTGTATAAAGTCCAGGGAAAATTCTGCCAGAAATTACATAGCCCAGCTCACAGTCCCAGTGCATTGCTGTAAGAAGTCTCTGAATTCAAAGTCTTTAGGCGCAGAGGGTCCGATTCGTGCTCAGCGGCTCCGGATTTATCTGGGCCGAGGGCGTGCCGGTTACGCCCCCTTCCCATGAGTTCCTGGGAGCCCCAAAAGTAAAAACCGAATACCTGTGGGTTTGGAGTCACAGAAGATGGCGCCTGCCACGTGGGTGCCGCCAGGCCGCTGCTTTCCGTGCAGGAAGGCAGGGTGGGGAGGAAAAAAAAATCCACCCCCGGCAGCACAGAGTTGTAGCCCAGTTCGCAGTCCCAGTGCATCGCTATCGGATGCTGCGCTGGATGCCCGAATGTGTTACATCTCTGGAGTCAAAGTCTTTAGGCGCAGAGGGTCCCTGTTTCTTTTATTTTTAATTTTTAATTTATTTATTAGTGAGTCACTGTGGGGGTACAGTTACAGATTTATACATTTTCGTGCTCATGTTTCCTTCATACAAAGTTTGAGAACCCATTCCTTCACCAGTGACCATTCTCCACCACCAATAAACCCAGTGTCCCTCCCACCCCCCCAACCCTATCTCCCCCTGCTCCCCCCCACCCCCGAACGTGCCCTGTTTCTATGGTGCATCTCACAGCCTCTTTCGCTGCATTCACCACACACACACACACACACACACACACACACACACACACACACACACACACACACACACACACACCGTTAACCTGCAGAGGGACCAAGACTGAGCTTCTTTCTGATTGGCGGGCCGGGCGGGCGGGCGGGACGGAGGGAGGGAGACAGTCTTGGCCCGGCAATTTCGGGAGACAGTTAAAAGATTAGATAGTAAATTTACTTAACAGAGAGTAATCACTGGGGACTGGGCTTCATATCCTGTTTGGAAATCGTGTGTTTTCTTCTGTGCTCTGGTCTGAATCTGTCATCCTCGGCTAATAACGAGAGGCAGCGGGTTTTTAATCTCTGCCCACCCGCCTTCCACACAATCGAATCACGGTGGTTTTTCTGGTCCTTCTGTGGGGGGGAGTCGGGGCAAAGCACAGGCTCGTACTTCTGGCATCCGAGGGTCGTTCCTCAACTTCCGGTAGCCCCCCCCCCCCCCGGCTGGCGGGTAGCATCGGGCTCCACCTGCCAGATGTTTAGCCTCTGGCTCTTCCGATGGGGATTGGGAGGTGGGATGGGGCAGAGGAGGAAGGGACGAAAGAAAGGAAAGAGGAGCCCAAAGCGCCGGGCCCATGAAGGAATGAATGAGAGGGGTCGGAGCAATCGTATGGCGGGAAAGGGCGTTTGCCTTGCACAGGGGTTGCATGCCCGGCACCCCCAAGGGGAACCCCAGCAACCGCTGGGAGTGATTCCTGAATGCAGAGCCAGGAGTAACCCCCGAGCATTGCCAGGTGTGACCCAAAATCAAAATTAAAAAATGAATGAATGCAGGGGCTGGAGCGATAGCACAGTGGGGAGGGCGTTTGCTTTACACGCGGCCGACCCGGGTTCGATCCCCAGCATCCCATAGGGTCCTCCGAGCACTGTCAGGAGTCATTCCTGAGTGCAGAGCCAGGAGTAACCCCTGAGCACCACCAGATGTGACCCAAAAAGCAATGATGATGATGATGATGATGATAATGATGATGAAGAAGAAGATGAAGAATGAGTTGAATGAAGGGAGGCTGTTGGGAAGAACAGACGAGGAGTTGGTCACCATCTTGTACTTCTCACCCAGGGGCGCCCAGAGCTGAGAGTGAGACCTGGGGACCCCCGCCCCCCAGTCTGTGTGTGTGTGTGTGTGTGTGTGTGTGTGAGACTTTCCCCAACCCTCCCCCGGTCTGTGTGTGTGTGTGTGTGTGAGACTCTCCCCAAACCCCCCCCCCCCGGTCTAGTGTGTGTGTGTGTGTGTGTGTGTGAGTGAGTGTGTGTGAGTGAGTGAGACTCTCCCCAAACCGCCCAGTCTGTGTGTGTGTGTGTGTGTGTGTGAGACTTTCCCCAACCCTCCCCTGGACTGATGTGTGTGTGTGTGTGTGAGAGACTTTCCCCAACCCCCCCTGTCTGTGTGTGTGTGTGTGAGACTCTCCCCAAACCCCCCCGGTCTAGTGTGTGTGTGTGTGTGTGTGTGTGTGAGACTCTCCCCAAACCCCCCCGGTCTAGTGTGTGTGTGTGTGTGTGTGTGTGTGTGTGTAAGACTCTCCCCAACCCCCCCCCGGTCTAGTGTGTGTGTGTGTGTGTGTGTGTGTGTGTGTGAGTGAGACTCTCCCCAAACCGCCCAGTCTGTGTGTGTCTGTGTGTGTGTGTGTGTGAGACTTTCCCCAACCCTCCCCTGGACTGATGTGTGTGTGTGTGAGAGAGACTTTCCTCAACCCCCCCCAGTCTAGTGTGTGTGTGTGTGTGTGTGTGTGTGTGTGTGAGAGAGAGAGACTCTCCCCAAACCGCCCAGTCTGTGTGTGTGTGTGTGTGTGTGTGTGTGTGAGATTTTCCCCAACCCTCCCCTGGACTGATGTGTGTGTGTGTGTGTGTGTGAGTGAGACTTTCCTCAACCCCCCCCCCCCGTCTGGTGTGTGTGTGCGCGCACGCTTGTGCATGCCACAGGGTGACTCATTTCAGCTCCCCTTCACCCTCTGCCCCTGAGGCCTCAGCGACACCCCCAAGAAAGCCAAGCACTTTTGTTCGATGTTTTCCAGCGGGGAGGGAAGGCCGGGCGGGTCTCCCCGAACCCACCCTTCACCCCCGCCTCAGCCCCGTCTCCGCTAGGTCTTAGCGCCAGCAGTTAGGCCTTGTCGGGGGGAAGAGATGGGGCCACGTGGCACTGCCCAGCCCTGCCCTCGCCGTGCCAACCTCGCTGTCCCTACACCCGCCTTCCTGTCCCTCTCAGGTGGCCACAGACTCTCCCAGAGCCGGACGGTCGAGCCCAAACTCCAGACCGCTCTCATCTGCACCCGTGTCCCTCCTGCGCCCCTCGGTCCCCCATTTAGGTACCCCCCACTACTCCACAGTGAGTGCTCCCCGCATATTTGGCTCCTAACATCTCCCCGTCCCACTTTCCCCTCCCCACTCCACCCCCCCAATCCTCCGCTAAGATCAATAATTTATAGGCAAAATCAACACCCAGCACCCAGCCCCAGCTCTGCGCAATTACCTCCCTGGGGTGCACGGGGCCCTGTCCTTCTGGGAAGCCGTGAGACGGGAAATGGGTCCTCGCAGACCGGTGTGGGGCGCTTTATTATTTTGATGCATGGATGCAGAAGGAATCAGAGACAAAACTCGAGTTCATAAAACATCGCGGGTATAGACCATTCATCACGTGAATCAGTGGGAACTGCAGGTCACTGGACCAGGACGGGCGTTCCCGTGATCCAAACACGGAATTAATAATTGAAATGACACTGATCCATCTTCCCGGAATGGGCAGACAGACAACCCCAGGGACAGATCCACACGGCGCGGGCGGGCGGCGCGGGCCGATGGGGACCGACAGATGATTCATTTAATTCGCACAGCTGTCACAGACGGTAAATAGGAAAATCTGCTTTCTATCTGGACTCAGCCTCATTGGGGAGCGAGGTTAGTTGAATTATATCCTCGGCCGCCGCCGTGTGTTTATTTTTTCATTTTCTTGCAGGAATCTCAGATGATGGGTTCGCGGGGGGGAAACCACATGCCCCAAGGTTGAAAAGCTCTTTTGGAACAGCTGCAGGGGTGGGGTGGGGGGAGTGATAGGCATATGGAGCCCCGATCTATCTTCTGTAACCCCCGGGGAAGTTTTGGGGGTCCCTGACCATGGTGAGCCAAGAGCATAGCAGGAACAGCAGGAAGACAGGGTGGAAGGGAGAGCCTCAGCTCTTCACGGAGGGGCGAGTTCCATCTCCTCTCTCAGCCTCAGTTTCCCTCCCCATAAAAGGAGATAGTGAGAGCGCCCAGCCCCCAGGGGCCTGAGAACTGGATACAGGGATGGATGGATGGATGGATGGATGGATGGATGGATGGATGGATGGATGAATGAATGAATGAATGAATGAATGAATGAATGAATGAATCCGAAGCGCGTAGGCTCCTGGTGGCCCTGGCACTCTCCACGCCTGCCCCTGTTCTCGCAGGCATTAGGGGGTGGCTGTGGCCAGGGAGAGGGTGACGGTGGTGGTTTCTTTCCCAGAGAGTCCATGTGGCTGTGTCAAGTGAAAGTCGACCCCGGCGACGTTGTGTCTGACAGAAACAGAGCAATTATGAACATGAGTCCCCGCCCTGTTTGTGTTTGTAGGAGAAAGTGGCAAGGTGCAGGAGGAGGGACAGGTCTCTGGGAGACGCCAGAGAGGGATGCCAAGGAGAGACTCCAGGGGGAGGCAGGACCCGCAGCCTTGCGGGAAGGGTGGGGGCAGCAGGCAAGAGTGTCTCATCTTCCTGCCCGTCTCTCACTGTCCGTCCACTGGGTGCTATAGAGTTGGGGGGTGAGTGGTCTGTTTGTACAGGGGTGTGTGTGTGTGTGAGAGAGAGAGAGAGAGAGAGAGAGAGAGAGAGCGGGAGAGGGAGAGATGGGAGAGAATGCATGTTGGTATGTATATCTGTGGGGGGGTGTGTATGAGAGACAGAGACAGAGAAACAGAGAGAACATGTGTTAGTATGTCTATCTGTGAGTTGGGGTTTGAGTGGTCTGTTTGTACAGGGGTGTGTGTGTGTGTGTGTGTGAGAGAGAGAGAGAGAGAGAGAAAGAGAGAGAGAGATGGGAGAGAATGCATGTTGGTATATCTGTCTCTGTGTGGGTGTATATGAGAGAGAAATACACAGAGAGAACATGTGTTGGTATGTCTGTGAGTTGGGGTTTGAGTGGGTCTGTTTGTACAAGGGTGTGTGTGAGAGAGAAAGAGAGAGAGAGATGGAGAGAACGCAAGTTGGTATGTCTGTCTGTGTGTGGGTATATGTGTGAGAGAGAGAGATACGCGGATAGAACACGTATTTGTATGTCTGTGTGTGGGTGAATGTGTGAGAGAGAGACATACAGAGAGAACACGTTCGTATGTCTGTGTGGGGGGGGGTTGTATGTGAGTGTATTTTTACATGTGAGTGTCACAGGGGTGCATATGTTCATATAAGTGAAGGTGGCCACATCTAAATGGCTTTTCAGAAAAGCCTCTCACTCCCCTCCCCTCCCCCCCTCCCCTCGCCTCACGACTCCAGAGCCCAGCCCGTCTCCTGGTAGAGCTGGCCTGGGAGACACACAGCCCATTTAGTGCGAGTGTTTGCGTCTGGAGTCAGCCAGGACGCGCGGCTCGAGCGTAGCCCTCGGGAACCCCTTGTGGCCCCCTCCAGTTTCCATGTTGTGGCCCCTTTCGGAGCTCAGGAGCCAAAGAGAAACTTCCCTTCACGCTTCTGTTTCCTGTGGGGATCCGTCCCTCGGGCACACGGGCTCACCGGCTCGGAGCTGGGCGGCCAGCAGGTCCGCCGAGGGCTCTGTCCTCCGGCCCAGCACACTGTCCCCTCTCAGAAGCCAGACACCCGTCCCGACCTGACTTCCAGAAATAACCCAGGGCGAGGGCAGGCTGTGAGCCTTCCCCACGGCCAGCGGTCTCTCCTGCCGGGCACCACCCCCCACACGAAGCAGGGGGTTCACCTAGTCCCTGTTCAGTTTATTTTTTTAGGACCGAGGTCAGCTAGTACCTGCTGTGGTGCCTTGTCCACCAAGAAAGTCCCTTCCTTGCTATGTCCTAGAGAGATACTGTGTGTGTTGGGGGCAGAGATGTATCTGAGGGGCTGGAGCGATAGCACAGCAGGGAGAGCGTTTGCCTTGCACGAGGCCGACCTGCGTTCGATTCCCAGCATCCCATAGGGTCCCCTGAGCACCACCAGGAGTGATTCCTGAGTGCAGAGCCAGGAGTAACCCCTGTGCATCGCTGGGTGTGACCCCCACAAAAAAAAAATAAAAAAGATGTATCTGAGGCGAGTCTTCGTTGACCCTTTGGAGCTCCAGGTGGACAACTTTGGAGGCATCAAAGTATCTTCCCAAGAACGGGAGGGGCTGACCACTAGAACTGGGCTTTGTTGTGCTTTGCTTTGCTTTCGGGGCCACACCCAGCAGTGCTCAGGGCTGACTCCCCTGAGCTCTGCCCTCAGGGATGCCCCCTGGCGGGGACCCGGGAACCATGAAAAAGGATTCGGGATTTGGAATCTGGGCCGGCCGTCTGCATGGCTGCCACTTTCTCACTGTTCTACGGCTCCAGCCCCAAGGAATTTTGTGGACCTACACTGCGGGGAGTTTACCTCCGACGGTGAATTTAACCCGAACAAGAGCAACCGTGAGGATCTTGGGCCTCATCAGAACCTTCATCCATCGTCTCTGATGTGGTTCTCGGGACACGCCTCAGAGCCCTTGGCAGGGGTGAGGGGCGCAAGCAAGGACCTGCGGGGAACCCTAGCTGTCGAGACCACAGGTCCCCTGAGTCCCCTGAGCCCCTCCTGGCAAGCCCGCTGCTCTCCTTTCCTCAGCTTTGTAGATTCGATTCTCCATGACGGATTTCACTGAAAGAGAAGGTGTGTGGTAGTGGGCAAGTCGGGGAGTCGGAGAAAGGAGAGAGATGATTGGTCGAGGTCTCCCGCGTCTGGGTTTTTGAGATGTTAGTTAATGGGTGCTGGGTAGCTGATTTAGTTAATGGGTGCTGGATAGCTGAGTCCTGACCCACGTAGCTTAACCAACGCTGGCTTCTAGAAATGGGTCAAGGTACTTCTCCCCCTGGCTGCCTGGTCATCCCGGACCAGGTCAAGTGCTGAGTGTTGAGTGCTTCTATTCCTCATGAAACGCTCTTTTATAATCACCCCAGACACAGAATTGGTGTGTGCTGACTCCTTGCTCTTCGGAGTGACCACGAGATTACCTTCTTACATCCTCAAGACTCCCCGTCACGCTAGTGGCCTTGGGAGTCTGACCTCAGCCCTCTGGCCTCGAGCCCAGCCTAGTCCTCTTCCCAGCTCCCAGGATCCAATCGGCCACTAGTGGCCCCGGGTTTGACCCTGGCTGAGAATCTTTACATCCTCGGTATTGAATGTAACTTGGTTTACATTCTGCATTACTGTTGTGGGTTTGCTTCCCTGAGCCTACGCACGGATCACCTCCCAAACTCTCTGAGGGGCCTGGGAGGTAGATGGGTCACAGGACTGGTGTGTGTATTGCCCGAGGCATTCATGGCTTCATCCCAGCCCTGCACTGCCTCCCCCCACCCTCACCCAGCACTGCCAGATACACCCGGGGCACTGCCAGGTGTGACCTCCTCAAAAAAAAAAAAAGCTTTGGAGGGGCTGGAGCGATAGCACAGTGGGTAGGGCGTTTGCCTTGCACACGGACAACCCAGGTTCGATCCCCAGCATCCCATATGGTCCCCCCAAGCACTGCCAGGAGTAATACCTGAGTGCAAATCCAGGAGTAACCCCTGAGCATCGCTGGGTGTGACCCAAAAAGCGGGAAAAAAAATAAAAATAAAAATTCTCAACTTTAAAAAAAAAAGCTTTGGAGTATTGACTTCGGGGGTCACAAATCAATTTTACCAGGTAGCTAGATTTGCAGAGATGAACTCTTGCAAGTAAACATCAGCTCTCTTTGTCTGGGTGGTTCTTTGGGTCCCGGGTACAGCGGGATGACTCATTCAGCTCTCCTGCCACGCTGTGCTTGGCGCCCAGAATTCTGTGTTTGCCCGCCCTGGAGAGCTTTTGGTCAGGCGACCCACGCAAGACCCCTTGAATGAGAGAAAAGTCTCTCTAGTCTAAATTTTCCTCGTCTGCTAGAGAAGAAAAAAATAATACTAATGGACGCATGGTAATGAGAAGCAAGGTTGCCGCTGGGCGTGTAACCCCGGTTCCTAACCCTCCAGTTCCTGTTCCTCCAAACACAAGTTCCATCTTGGCCAGCCTACCTCCTGGGTGGGGACGGTGTCGCACCTGGAGTGTGGTGGGTAGTGGGTAGGCTCGAGAAGGGGTAAGCTGGCCAGACGGGGCTAACGGGGCCAGCCCAGTGTCCACGGGCCCTGATACAGACCCAGGAGACGGCTGTGGGAGTCTCTCCCCTGTCATTTCAGAGATCCAAGCAACACTTGGGTGCCCTTTGCCCCCTCTGTGGTTATCTAGCCGCGTGTTGGGGTGTTGCTCCCAGTGGACACTGGCTGTGGAGACCCAGGGGGGTGAGGGCTGTGGGGGGAGGCTCAGCATCTGTCTGTGGGCACTCGTGTGTGTGTGTCGTCATTGTGGTAGCGTTGTTAGAGCACAGGCAGCTCCCCGGGGGCCGAGCATGAAAACACATCTCTCTCTCCTGGATGAATGAACATGATATGCGTGTCGCAGAGGCCGTGACCCACCGGAAGGGAAGTTCTCCAGAGCAGACGGTCCCTTTCGGTTTGGTTCTCCTCCGAAGAACCAAGCCTTTGGGAGTTGCTCATTCCTCCACTGTTGTTAGGGTCCCGAGGCCTCCGTGTCCTTAGCTGTAAATTTGGGCGAAGTCCTAGGAGCTGAAGCTCGCCAGTTTCGTGGACATTTGGTGAGATAGATGGTGCGCGTCCCCTCACTCGTAAACTTAGCTGGGTTTGGTTCCCGATGCCAGATGAAAACAAATAGGTCTTGTTGCATTGAGTCACCTTTCTGTCGCTGGGAAAACTTGCTCCAAGAGAAGAGTTCTTTTGAACTTATTTCTAAAGAGATATGAAAACCATTAAAAATAATGTGTATAGCAGCATTCGACATAATAGCCCAAAAAAGTGGACACCAGGTAAATATCCATAAGGAACAAATGGGTAAACAGTTTGTGCGTGTTTTGTGGGAGTGGGTAAAAAGAATTTGTTCCAGGGCTAGAGAGGTGGATCAGCATGTAAGGCACTTGCCTTGCACGCAGCCAACCTGGGTACGGTCCCCGGCATCCAGTATGGTCCCCCGAGCACCGCTAGGAGTAATTTCTGCGTGCAGGGTGGGTCTCCTGTCAAAAAAAAAGAAAAAAGTTAAAAGAATATGTGTATATTCATGCAATAGACCGGTGGTCAGCCGTAAAATGGAATGAGGTACCGACATATGCTTGAGCCCAAATGAGTCGTGAAAACGTGATATTAAATGAAAGAAACCCGTCCTGGCTGTGGGAGAGAGCTGGATAGCGTTTGGTCATTAGGAATGGGCAAACCTACAGAAATGAAAATTAAAGGCACATTCGTGGTCACTTGGGACAGGCCAGGATCACGCCTTGAAGAACACAGAGTCACTCTCTGAGGGTGCTGAGGGCCACCTCCCTTAGCCATAGTAGTCGCTTAGTAGTCGCTCACACGTGTGCGTCTTCTAAAATCCATTGAACTGGGTGAATTGGAAGGCATGTGAATTGTGTCTCCAGGGGGCTTTTAAAGATGTCCAGTGGGGGGGAAAAAAGGGGGGGGAAGTGAAAAGTTCTTTCTCTTCTTTAAAAATGTATTGCAGGGGCTGGAGCAATAGCACAGCGGGTAGGGCGTTTGCCTTGCACGTGGCCGACCCGGGTTCGATTTCCAGCATCCCATAGGGTCCCCTGAGCACCGCCAGGAGTAATTCCTGAGTGCACGAGCCAGGAATAACCCCTGTGCATCACCGGGTGTGACCCAAAAAGAAAAAATAAATTTAAAATGTATCACATCAATAGCCAGAATCTGAGTGCCTGGAAACAGACAAGTGGATAAGGAAACTGTACACAATGGAATACTACACAGTTAGGAGAAATGAGGTCATGCGACTTGCCTGTAACTGGATGGAGTTGGAGAATATCATGCTGAGTGAAATGAGTCAGAAAGAGAGGGACAGATAGAGAATGGCTGCATTCATTTGTGGGATATTTTGTTTTTTCAGTATGAAACTAATATCTAAGGTCAGGGACAAAAGACCAGGAGGATTGGTCAGTGGTGGGAAATTGCCCCAAGGGGGTGGGGGGTGGAGGGTAGTTAAGATAGAGGAGGGTCTATTTTCAGAACATTAGTTGGAAATGATCACTCTGGACAAGAACTGAGTGTTGGAAGGAAGTAAAGGGATATGCATGATAACCTTTCAACATCTGTATTGCAAACTATAATGCCTAAAATGTGTGTGTGAGAAGAGAGAGAGAGAGAGAGAGAGAGAGAGAGAGAGAGAGAGAAGAGAAGAGAAGTGCCTGCCTTAGAGGAAGGCAGGGGTGGGGGGTGAATTGGGGGTGGTGAGAGGGAAAACTAGAGACACTGGTGCTGGGAAATATACACTGGTGGAGGGATGGGTGTTGGAATACTGTGTGACTGAAACCCAGTCATGAACAGCTTTGTAATGCTCTATTTCATGGTGATTCGGTAAAATTTAAAAAATTAATATTTAAGGGGCTAGAGCGATAGCAGAGTGGGTAGGGCGTTTGCCGTGTTTACCAGTAACAAGCTGGGTCTCATTCCCCTGGCCCTGAAAGAGCCTCCAATGTGGCATTGTTGGGAAGGACGAGTAGAGAGAGGCTTCTAAAATCTCAGGGCTAGGATGAATGGAGACGTTACTGAGGCTGCTCAAGAAATTCGACAATCGGGGCTGGAGCGATAGCACAGCGGGTAGGGCGTTTGCCTTGCACGCGGCCAACCCGGGTTCAAATCCCAGCATCCCATATGGTCCCCCGAGCACCGCCAGGAGTAATTCCTGAGTGCAGAGCCAGGAATAACCCCTGTGCATCGCCAGGTGTGACCCAAAAAGCTAAAAAAAAAAAAAAGAAAGAAAGAAATTCGACGATCAATGGGATGATGATGATGATGATGATGATGATGATGATGATGATGATGATGATGAACTAAAAACTTGGGGCTGGAGCAATAGCACAGTGGGTAGGGCATTTGCCTTGCATGCAGCTGACCCGGGTTCGATTCCCAGCATCCCATATGGTCCCCTGAGCACCGCCAGAAGTAATTCCTGAGAGCATGAGCCAGGAGTAACCCCTGTGCATCGCTGGGTGTGACCCAAAAAGCAAAAATATAAAAATCCAAAAAAAACCCTAAAAATTTAAAATATTCTATATGTGATAAGGGGAGGGGGGGGAAATATTGCAAATGCCGTGAATTGCCAAGTGATTCCAGACAGCATTTCACGCAGTGACTTAGTGCCCATCCCTCCACCAATGAGGAAAGGTTATTCCTCGACGGGGTTTTGCTTCCACACTCAAAAAACCATCCCGCCTGGGCCTGGGTCGTATGTGCCACCTTGGAAGGCAATAGCAGGAGCCTGTCTGGGCCCCGTCTTCCCCCGGCAGCCAGAGGCCAGTTCCCAGCAAAGCTACGGGGAGCTGGGCCTTGGCACCCTTGGGCTGCCGGGAAGGCCAGAGGGCCGCTCCAAGAGAGCGCATGCCCCTCCGCCCCGCCAGACGGAGCCTCCTTCATCTCTGCATCCCCCAGGACCCAACGCCCAGCGAGGGGAGAGGCACCCCTCCAGCCCCCCCAGTCGGGGCCCCTGGTCGGGGGTGTCTGCAGCATGGGCTTGGGAGTGGGAAAGAATGTGCTTGACCCCAGGAGTGGGGCGGGGGGCGGGGGGATGACAGCAGCTGCCCTGAAGTGTGGGTGACATGTTCCATGTGGCTTCACCTCAGCGCAAGGCAGGGCACACCACACACACACACACACACACACACACACACACACACACACCAAGAGTCCCAGAGATGGAGGCAGGTTTGAACCCATGGCTGGGAGGGCACGGGGAGGCGAGAGGGAGGGCGGCCCCCGGAGCACCCAGTCCCAGAGTGGGGAGCTCGTCAGAAGGAAGGGGCCCCTCTCGCCAGTTAGGGGAGCTGAAGGCTCAAGGGTCAGGTCCGGGCCTGCTCCGGCCCCCAGAAACCCACCCGGTGCTTCCAGCCCCGGACCCTCGCAGCCACCGCTCTGCCCTGAGTCGGCCCTTTCCTCGTGGTGCTCCGCCTAGCGCGCAGGGCTGGCCCAGCGGCCTCCCCTGGGTGCCCCGGCCGTCCGCTCCTATCCTGTCGCCAGGCTACACCTCCTGTCCCTGACTCTGCCCAGTGTCCCCTCCTCCACCTCCTGCCTTTTCCCTCCTCACGCTGATTACCCGCCCCGCACTACCTCACTCTGCCTGGCAGGGGCGCTTCCCTTGCCGGCTGCTTTACTCCCTGTTCTCTGTTGCTTTATTCAGGGGAGGCACAAGATTCCACCTTCTTGTTGCCCACCAGGTGGTCCAGGGGCCTCGGCCAGTGCCTTGCCCTGGGACAGTGCTCTGGAGAGGAAGGGCGTGATGGAGGAGAGGTGCTCTCTGGAGGCCCCCCCCCCCTGCCCAGACAGGGGCCTCCAGGACAGACGTGCGCGTGGCCCCAGCCCTGCTGCTGGCTGGTGGTGAGCTTTTCTCACGGGTCCTGACCCAACTTTTTCTATTCTTCTAAAAGCCCACTCGGAGCTGGAGCTGTAGCACAGCGGGGAGGGTGTTTGCCTTGCATGCAGCCGACCCGGGTTCGATTCCCAGCATCCCATAGGGTCCCCTGAGCACCGCCAGGGGTCATTCCTGAGTGCAGGAGCTGGGAGTAATCTCTGTGCATCTCTGGGTGTGACCCAAAAGCAAAAAAATTAATAATAAAATAATGAAATAAAATAAAAGCCCACCTCTCGTGGGCCCTGGGAGTTGTGGGCGGTGGGAAATTGTCACTCCACTTTATACAGTCCAGTTACGAGGTCTCTGTTTCAGGGTTGGGGCCAGGGGGTGGGGGCGGGTGGGTCACAAGATTTCAGCACTGGGTGTCGTCACCTAGGCAGAGCCAGAGGGCGACTGCAGCCCTGCCCCGCCACGCGATGGGGGGGAAGGTTGGAACCACAGCCTAGCGTGGTCTGGGTCGTGGCCTGGGGTGGTCAGGGTCGTGGCCGGGAGGTCTCTCGGCTCCGGACTCTCCCCCCAGTGCCCGTGCCTGGGCTCCTTCACACCGTTCCCTGCAGAAGAGTTTGTTCTGTTCTGCGAGTTTCCTGTGTTTTGAGGAGAGGGCGGCCAGTAAGAATCCGGGGGACGGGGCTGGAGCGATAGCACAGCAGGGAGGGAGTTTGCCTTGCACGCGGCCGACCCGGGTTCGATTCCCAGCATCCCATAGGGTCCCCTGAGCACTGCCAGGAGTCATTCCTGAGTGCAGAGCCAGGAGTAGCCCCTGTGCATTGCCGGGTGTGACCCAAAAAGCAAAAAAAAAAAAAAAAAAAGAAGAATCTGGGGGACAACTTGTGTCCCGTTTTTTACAAGGAAGGTTGTCTGGAGGCCGGGGGAGGAGAAGCTGCAGGGACTCGCCTGTCCCCTCCCCCTGCCACCTCAGTGCGACTTTATCATCCGGATTAAGCGGGGCTCACTCTGTCCCGTGCCCCCCCCCACTGCTGCCGGCTCTTTCCGGGGAGACCCGAGTGCGGGGTTCTCTCCCCGAGTAGAAGAGCAGACCCCCGAAACCCAGGGCAGACACTGGAGCAGCCGCAGGGTCCGAGAAGGCACCGACAGAACCAGCGGCCGGTGGCCAGGGCTTGCCTCGGCGCAGGCGGGTGGGCTCTGCTCGGCTCTTGCCCAGTTTCCTGCTGTCCCCGGGGCAGTGAGGCAGCTCAAGGGATTTGTCCGCTGAGAGGATAATTTGAGCCGAAAACCTCTGGCTAATTTATTCCTCCCAGCCTACAATTGACTGCCTGCTAGTCGGCATTCCAGTTTAGCTAGCTTCCTCCACGGCACTGTTTAAAGAGAAAACAGAAGAATCAGCTCAGGGGGTAGTATCAACACACACACACACACACACACACACACACACACACACACACACGGCAAGGAGAAGTCTTTCGTTTCATTCCTTGAGTTTTTTTGTTCATCTCTGCAGGTTGAGAGGAAAATGATCCTGCATCAGAATCCACTGACTTCTAGTAGTTTCCAAGTTGGGGTCTCTTGCAGAGAAAGGAGACATTAGATTTTTTTTTTCTCCAGCAAAAGTTCCGTGCACCAGGAAAGGACCCAGCCGGTGGCCCACTCCATCTGTTTTCTTCTGATTCCCAAAACACCAATACCCAGTCGATATGATCGTCACCGTTTTGCAGCTGGGATGAGAGAAACAGTGACTTCTCCAGGGTCACTCAGCTGGAAGGAGAATGAAGGCATACCTCCCTCGGCATCTTGGCCACTAAAATTCCCTGATTAGGGCATGATGAGTAGGACAGAGACCCACCTAGTTATGGTACCAGGGGGGCTGGAGCGATAGCACAGCTCGGAGGGCTTTTGCCTTGCACGCAGCCAACCTGGGTTCAATTCCCAGCATCCCATAGGGTCCCCCGAACACCGCCAGGAGTAATTCCTGAGTGCAGAGCCAGGAGTCACCCCTGTGCATCGCCGGGTGTGACACAAAAAGAAAAATAAAAGTTATGGCACCAGGACCCCATGACATGGGGAGGGGGGGCGTAGACTTGCTGGGGGAGCTACTGCAGAATGGTGTTTGCTGTTGGCAAGTGAGGTGGACACCGAGGGCCTGTATGGCATCCAGGGTCCCTCGTGAGACACTGCCCCCTCCCCCCTCACCATCCCGGGATGACCAGTGTTTCCAAACACCGTGTCCTGTCCCCACCAGAGCCCACGACAAGGAGAGTGCCCTCAGTTTACAAGGACACTGGTGACAAGAGGGGCAGGGCAGGTGGCCATCAGCCAGGCTGCGGGCGGGCACGGACTGACGCCCCAGACATCGCTGGGGACCCAGACCTCCATCCTGTGCGTGGGAACAGAGAGGTCGAAATTCTGGGAGAGGAGGGAGAGGTTGCAGGGATTTATCCGTCCTGCCGAGAGAAGCGAGGAGACAGGGACAAGGCCAGTGCCCCCAGATAAGGCGTGAGAGTGAGTCCCGAGGAGGAGCAGGAGGCAGGCGGGCGAGGCCAGGGAAGGAACTGCATCTCTCCCGGGAGTCGAGGCCAGGGAAGGAACTGCATCTCTCTGGGGAGGCGAGGCCAGGGAAGGAACTGTATCTCTCCTGGGAGGCGAGGCGTGAACAGCCTTTATCTCTGGGCTGGGGAGGAGAGCACCGAGGAATCCTCACACCCGCAGCCCTGGCAAAGGCCCAGGGTGTTCAGTGAGCGAGGAATGTGCAGCTCTGCCAGGGCATGGTGAGAGGGAGGCTGGGGCAGCGGCCCCGGGGCTGGCACACGGAGGCAGGCACCGGCTCCCGCTGGGCCCGCAGCGCCAGGCCCACCTTGTCCGCCAGCCTGGTCGTGGCAGCAGGGAGTGAGGAGGGAGGGGAGCATGCGGGGCTGCCCACGGCGGGTATCACGTATGTGAGCATGAGGTGAGAGGGACCAGTGCCCGAGCCCGCGCTGACAGTATCTCAGAGCTGAGACCAGGAGGAATCACTGCAGAGAAGGGGCTGGAGGGGAGAGGGCTCACTCGTCTGGAGAGCACTGTGGCCCGGCAGCTCGCCAGCCCACCTGCTCCTTACACACCCTCGGACACAGACACACACATGCACACATGTGCATGCACACATACATGCCCACAAACACACATGCACACACATACACATACATGCACACATGCAAAACACGCACACATGTGCACGTGCACATGCACACACACACACACTCCAATACCCTGCATATCTGTGAGGAACCCTTCCCCCTGGACATATGATGATTTATGAGCGGCTGCTCTATTTCCCGCCTTTCTCCTGCTCTATTTTAGGAGACTGTATCCATGCCATGTGTTTTCGCTTAGCCTGACACATTCCAAGCAAGCTTTCTGTATTCCATGTGCCAGGGAAAGGTCCTCCCTCAAGAGCTAGATGTGGGGGCAGAGGTGGGGAGAAGAAATAGAGATAGACAGTGAGAGGAAGAAGAAGAAGAAGGAGAAGAGGAAGAGGAGGAGAAGGAGGAAGAGAAGGAAGAGGAGGGGGAAGAGGAAGGAGAAGAAGAGAGGAAGGAAGGAAGGAAGGATGAAAGGAGGGAGGGAAGAAGGGAAGGAGGGAGGTGAGGAAGTAAGGAAGGAAGGAAGGAAGGAAGGAAGGAAGGAAGGAAGGAAGGAAGGAAGGAAGGAAGGAAGGAAGAGAGATAGACAGCGAGAGGAAGAAGAAGGAGAAGAGGAAGAGGAGGAGAAGGAGGAAGAGAAGAAGGAAGAGGAGGGGGAGGAGGAGGGAGAAGAAAGAAGAGAGGAAGGAAGGAAGGATGAAAGGAGGGAGGGAAGAAGGGAAGGAGGGAGGTGTGGAAGGAAGGAAGGAAGGAAGGAAGGAAGGAAGGAAGGAAGGAAGGAAGGAAGGAAGGAAGGAAGGAAGGAAGGAAGGGAGGGAGGGAGGGAAGAAGAGAGAGAGAGAAAGGGACAGGACAGGGATGGGGTGATAGCACAGCGGGCAGGGCGTTTGCCAACCTGGGTTTGATTCTCAGCATTCCATGTGGTCCCCTGAGCACCACCAGGAGTAATTCCTGAGTGCAGAGCCAGGAGTAACCTCTGTGCATCGCCGGATATGACCCAAAAAGCAAAAAAAAATAAAAGAGAGAGAGAGGGCCCCCAGCCCCCATCTCCCCTGGGGGTGCCAGGGCAGGATCGTTGCCCAGTGCATGATGAGGTGAGTGAAGCGTCCTCAGTCTGACTCCGGGGCACGCCTGGGGAGGGCCCCGCTTTAGGTTCAGGGAAGGCTGGACACGCCGGAAGGTGGCCCTGGGTACCTGTTAGGCCCGGGACAGGCCGACTCATCCCCTGCTGTGCCCCCACCCCAGCTTGCCCTTCTCTCCTGGGACCCTCCCACCTTCTCTTCCCTTTCTGGATTCTTCTCCCACAGGCCCTGGTCAGGCGCCTTCCCTGGGTCCCTCTAGCTCAGCGCCCTGTGCCTTGCGTGCAGTGACCACACACAGTGGCTGTTGAGTTGCTGCCACCTGCTCGCGTCTTCCAGTCACTTGGCCGGGGGTCACCCCTGCTGCTGCGGCCGGTCTAGGCGGCCGCGGTCACGCTGGTTTTCTCTCCTGATGGCTTCGGGCCGCTGGCAGCAGACACAGGGTGTAGGGGGCAGAGGTGCGGTGGTTTTCCCGACCAAAGGAGCTCGCCCTCCTCGGGGGGTGGGGGGAAGGAGAGTCGGAACCCCTGGATTAGACCCCGGGACCTTCAGGAAGGAGGAGGCGACGTCTGCCTGGGCCTGCCCTGTCTCAGGCCCCCGTACCCCGGGATCCAGACCCCCAGACGCACCCGAGCGTGGGGCGCACACAGACCCTCAGAACTGCTTCGAGGCAGGGGGCCTTCGCGTCCTCCACATGAAAACTCTTTCTTCCCTTGGTCACATCCAAAGTATTTGATTTCTAAAATGCAGTGCCTTTTAAAAAGGGGGAAAAATGACAACAGGTCAAGTTTTTTGTTTTTGTTTTTTTGTTTTTTGCTTTTTGGATCACACCCAGCAATGCACAGGGGTTACTCCTGGCTCATGCACTCAGGAATGACTCCTGGCGGTGCTCAGGGGACCCTATGGGATGCTGGGAATTGAACCCGGGTCGGCCGCGTGCAAGGCAAACACCCTACCCACTGTGCTATCGCTCCAGCCCCAACAGGTCAAGTTTTTAAGATAGAGGCAAAATAGAAAAAAAAAAACTCTCAAACTGGATTTTAAAAGACCACGAAAGCTATCAAAGAACAATTCTGATTTCTAAGGCCACCCACGGTTGTCCCTAATTGCCACAGCAAGTCAGAGGCAGCGCCCCCCCCCCCCCGCCCCCCGATGGACCTGGGTGCAAGGGCAGGGGAGAAAGAAACAACGAAGAGAAATAAATGACTCGTTGAAATCTTCTCCAAGTGGGCAGAGATTTCCTGATGCAGAAAGGTGAGGTCTTGGGCCAGTTTTGATTTGAAAAATATTTGAAAAATCAAATCAAAACTGGGGAAAACCCTTTTCCTAGCACAGTCCGAGTCCTCATCTTACCTGGTCGTGGGAAAATGTCACCAACCGTGTCACTGGACAAGGGGATGGAATCCTGGAAAAATCGTAACTTGATCGGAGACCGGCCAGTGTGGGCTTATGGGAAGGACAGTTCCATGCCTGTCCGGTGAGAGAGAAGCTTGGTGGACAGATAGCCACTAGGGGAGGGACTTGCTCCGAGATACAGTTTTAGTCATGAGCGGTCAGCAAGACAGACCAGCAAGGGAGATTAGGAGACTCCTAAGTATGCATTGCCTGTCCCCCTCCAAAACATCAATAATAATAATAATAATAATAATAATAATGGTAATCACTGTCATCCTGTTGCTCATCAATTTGTTCGAGCGGGCACCAGTAAGTCTCTCATTGAGAGACTTATTTTTACTGTTTTTGGCATATCCAATACGCACGGGTAGCTTGCCAGGCTCTGCCGTGTGGGCTCCATACTCTCAGTAGCTTGCCGGGCTCTCTGAGAGGGGCGGAGGAATCGAACCCGGGTTGGCCACGTGAAAGGTAAACGCCCAACCGCTGTGCTATCTCTCCAGCCATAATAATAATAATAATAATAATAGTAATAATAATAATTCAGTTCACTTTTTAAAAATTTTTTGGCTTTGGGGGTCACACCTGGAGATGCTCAGGGCTGACTCCTGATTCTGCACTCAGGGATCACTCCTGGATGTTCTCAGGGGACCCTACGGGGTGCCAAGGATAGAGCCCAGGTTGGCCACATGCAAGCGCCTTCTTCACTGGACTATCACTCAGACCCCTCGGTTCATTTTCTTTCAGTGATGATATATTTTATTTTCATAAAGTAGTTTACAATACCTCATTGCAGATAATGTTCAAACACCCATCCCACCACTGAGCATCTTCCCACCACAATAAGAAGGAAGCGTGTGAAGGTTGTTGTATTTCATTCTGGAGCCATTGAAGCCTGTAGATGAGAGAATATAAGTAAGTGTGTTAAAACCAAACAAATGTGTGCTACTTTTGGTACGTCCGTGGGCTAGAGTATAAGAGGTCACTCCAAGAAATTCTGCATCGCGCTCTCTCGGGACCTTTGGTTTATAGTCTCTGGGGTCTTGGCCGTTGATGAGATTACATGGCGCTGGGGGCACTTTGTGGGTGTGTCTGCCAAGCTACTGGAAAACTGGGGAGCTGGGGGGAGGATGCCGAGTCCCAATCCGAGCTGGCTTGGAGATCTCAGTCATGGGCCCCGCATACCTGGGTTCCTCTGCCAGTTCCCTCTTGGGTGAGGCTCATCCAAGCATGTGGAGGGTGGCCTTGAGCATGGTGGCAGTTGGGTTCTGGAGGTTTTTAGCTGTTGGTTCACTTTCAAGATGAACTTTACCAAAAAAAAAAAAAAAAGCAAAAGCTGGGAGAAAAAAGAAAAAAATACCGTTGATTTCAAAGCCATCAGCTACTGACTTGTTGGTGTGAAATCTTGAATGGGGCAGTGGAGGAGCCCCTCTGTCCAGCCAGATGGACTCCGGGAGGAGGCCCCCACCTGTGTGGCCCCGCCCACAGAGGACAGCGGACTCCTGGGCCGTCCAGCGCCCCTGCTGGGCCCCAGCAGCGCGCAGAAGGCGTCTCCTGGCCATTCCCGGGGCTCTCGGGCCAGCCGCAGGGAGGGAAGATGGGGGGGTGGGGGCGGAGGGGAGCTGGCATCAGGGGTGTGAACCGAGTCGAGAGCCAGGACTTCGGGGAGGCGGGTGGGGGCACCTGGAGGCCACTGGGGAGGCACCTGCCCACAAGGACCGCCGGGCCCAGCTGACCGCTGTGGAGAGTGTGGCGAGTCCCTTCCCTCGGGGCAGCCTTCCTCCCCGGTGGGACAGGCAGCTGTGGGGGCAGGAGCCGCTCCCGCTCTGGGGAACCCATCGTTCTCCCGAGAAGGGTGCCCAGGTGCGACCGCCTTCTGCAGTGCGGGGTTGGCAGAGTCGGGCCTTGGTGGCCTCATCCCCCTGCCCTCACCTTGGCCATCGGGACTCCTGACGGTCCCCAGCAGGACCGTCCCTGCCTTCTCGCCTTCTTCCCTTCCCTTCCTGCATCCTTCCTTCCATTTTTCCTTCCCTCCTCCCTTCCTCCTTCCTTCCTTCTTCCTTTTTTCCCTCCCTCCCTTCATCTTCCTTTCTACCTTCTTTCCTTCCCTCCTTCTTTCCCTCCCTCCATCCTTCCTTTACTTCTTCCTTCCCTCCCTCCTTCTCTTTCCCCCTCTTCCCTTCCTTCCACTCTCACTCCTTTCCTTTTCTTCGTTTCTTTTCCTACCCTTTCTTCTGTCTCTCTCTTTCTTCTCTCTCTGTCTCTATTTTTTCTTTCTCTGTCTCTCTGTCTGTCTTTCTGTCTGTCTCCCTGTCTCTCTGTCTGTCTCTGTCTCTCCCCCCCAACACACACACACACACACACACACACACACACACACACACACACACACACACACATATTCCTGGCGCCGCACAGTCTTGACTCGGGCAGCCATGACCAGCATTTGCTCTGCGTGTCTGCCTCCCACCCACACATGCATAGCCACACGTGCACGCAAACATATGCATGCGCACATACACCCTCAATGAGACTCCCAAGAGGCCCTTACAGGTACCAAACACGGTACAGATGACCCTGTAGTGGGGTCCCCGGGCTCGCTCTTCTCCCCACTTGCACTTCCTGCCAAGAGCACAGAGCTGTTCTCCACCTCTGCCGAGCCCCCCTGCACGCCCCACCCTGCGCCCCTCGCCACAGAGCCTTTGCACCTGCTGTCACTTGCGCGGAGCCCCCTGTTCCCTGCTCGGACACCAGGCCTCTTCCTCAGGCCCATCCCCCCTCCTCCGGATCCCCGGACACCCCACACATCACGTGGAAGCCTTTGCTCCCCTCACCGTTGCCTGAGCCCCTCTTTGGTGCTGACGAATGTCTGGCTAATCTGCCGTCTCGCCTCCCGCCCCCTCCCCCCTCCGTCTTGGAGCAGGAAACGAGGCAGGGCCTGGACTGATGCTATTTTCGGTCCGACCTGTTCATTCATCACGGCACTAAAGGGGTGTCGTGTCTGGCTGCAACGAAATCGAAATTGGCGTCTCTTTGGTGACCGTATGAATTTGCCAGCCTCGTTCCGCCGGGCCCCCAAGCCCGGGCACCCTCCCTACCTGCACATTTAACCTCCAGGGGACACGCTGGGCGTTAGGGGCCGGAGAGACAGCACAGCTGGTAAGGCACTTGCCTTGCAGATTCAATCCCCGGCTTCCCATAGGGTCCCCCGAGCACTGCCAGGAGTGATTCCTGAGCACAGAGCCAGGAGTCAGCAGCCCTGAGCATCGCTGGATGTGGCAAAAAAAAAATTTTTAAAGTCTCATATGTGGGGCTAAAGCCATATATACAGCACGGCTCGGAAAATACTGCAGACAGCCCCGGGGATGCCGCCTCACTCATAACCCGCAGCCCTCGGGAACTCGGGGTGCGGGGGATAGATGGCTCACGGGATCCGTTTCTCCCTTTGGGGGGCTGCCTCCTGCTTCCTTCCCCCGAGAGGCAGCAGGGAATCCGGTCCTTGTTTGAGGCCGTCCTCATGCTCAGCCTGGGTGACAGAGATGAGGAGTGTGTGTGTGGGAAGCGGGGTGGGGGTCCCCCAGTTAGCAACCACCAGCTTCCGGGGGCTCCTGGCCTGTCCGCTGTGTCTGTGCCAGCCCCTGGGAGCATAGTTTGTGGGTGGGCTCAGCCAGCTCGTGAATGGCTTGGGTATAAGTGCCCCTTCGTGCGACGGTTTTATAGAGGCGGGGACAGGTCGGGCCAGGGGTCACTCACTGGTCGGCCGGAACCCCTTTGGGGATGGGGCGCAGAGAGCTAGTCCAGTGGGGAGGGCGCTGGCCTTGCACCTGACTGACCCGGGTTCGATCCCTGGCATCCCATAGGGCCCCCCGAGCCCCACCAACAAGCAGAGATCCCTGACACAGCTTTGTGTAGCCCCCCAAAAAGCCAGCATGACCCCCCTTTGTCTAGCGGGGATTATTCACGGGGCATCAGCCAGGCACCCACCTGGTGGGTGTCCCCTCAACGGTGCGTGGCTGACGGGCGTTTCCATCGCTGACCACTGACCACAGCCAGGACCCCGTCTCTGACTAGGGCCGGCAGACGTGGGTCTGCCTGACACTCGAGACTGTGGATGGGAAAAGCTTCAGCACAGCTCTAGAGCTTTGACCTTGTGCTTACAAATAGCAATAATAGGAGAGGGCGTTTGCCTCGCACGTGGCCGACCCAGGTTCGATCCCTGGTATCCCATATGGGGTGAGCACCGCCAGGAGTCATTCCTGAGCACAGAGCCAGGAGTCAGCCCCGAGCATCGCCGGGTGTGGCCCCCAACAGCTAGCCAGCAGTAGTAAGGGCAGAGCTGTTCTATCGCTGGGCATCAAGGGAACCCCTCGGCACTCCTGCCCTGGCCTGGCGGGCACCCTTGGGACCCCCGTCCCCCTTCCTGGCCGCTGACAGCTCCTGAGACTCCCCTGTCCCCCCAGGCTGTGACGCAGACCCACTTCCTGGGCGTCAGGGCAGCTGCAGGCAAGGCAGGGCTCGGTGGCCGTAGGTGACTGTTGGCTGCCGAGTGTGAGGGTCCCCGTCAGCTCGGGGCTGAGCTGCAGAGGGAGACACCACGAATCACACACACACACACACAAACATGAATCATTTCCATATTGGGAAGTTACACACACACACACACAAACACACAAATCATTTCCATATTGGGAAGTTACACACACACAAACACACAAATCATTTCCATATTGGGAAGTTACACACACACACAAATCATTTCCATATTGGGAAGTTACACACACACACAAATCATTTCCATATTGGGAAGTTACACACACACAAACACACAAATCATTTCCATATTGGGAAGTTACACACACACACACACACACACACACACACACACACTCCCTCCCTCTCCTCTTGTCTTCTCTCCCCCCTCCCTCCTCTCCCTCCTCTCCTCTCTCCTTCCCTCCTCCCCCCCCCCCCCGCCCCCAAGCCTGCAGTGGGTGTCCCAGGCCCACACTCCTAGGGAAATGCCTCCCCAGTGAGGGTGCAAACCCGCCCCCCCCCCCCCCCCCCGCCATGGCGATGCACCTGCTCAGAGAGGCCTGTACCGGGCAGGTTCGGTGCCCGGGGACAAGGGCAGGGTGGTCCCCTCCACCTGCCCTTCAGGTGCCTTGCCTGCAGGTTCTCACCCAGCTGACCCGGGGAGGGCCGGGAACCCGCCCTGCAGCTCTGCCCCAGGCTGGGCCCAGCCCGAGCCGCGTCTCTGTGCTGCCACCTCCTGGCCATAGCCGGGAGTGAGCCAGGGCCGTGGCGGGGGGCGGGGGGGGGAGTGGGGGGCTGTGGAAGAGGAGGGAGGGTGGTCCCAGGAGCACCCCAGGGTGCCAGCTGCTTTGGTGAGGACACCCACAAGCCGTGGAGAGGGGACGAGCCGACAGCTCCACACACACCAGCTGCACCCCAGAGAGCGGCCTTGGGAGAGCACCGCCTGCTTGCTTGTAGCGTTTCCTTCAGCCACTCGGGCTCTGTGCCTCTGTGTGTGTGTGTGTGTGTGTGTGTGTGTAGTTAAACGTGTGCGTATTTGCAGCCTGCAGTTCCTCGGCCTAGAGCCCTGGATATTCCAAGGGCAGGGGAGAGCAAAATTGTATCAATTTGTATCCATTGTATCCATTGTATCAATTGTATCAATGGGCTGGGCCTCCTCATGAGACTAGCGGCCAACCAATAGAATCAGGTTGGGAGTCTTTTTTATGGGGGGGAATGGAGGGGTTTGTTTCCTAAACGAAGTTGGAAGGAAGCAGCAGTCGGAGGAGTCTGACTCCATGTCCCCGTGGAATGAAGGGGCTCGCGCGGCGTCCATTAGCTGTGTCAGGCCCTAGAGGCGGAGAATGGAGCTCACAGCGGTGGTTCCAGAACCTTCTCTGTGGTCAGGCTTCAGGATTGGGGGTGCTGGGGGAGCCACCAGGGGTTTGGCTGCGTCTGTCCCGGGCTCCATCCCTGCATGCTGGAGTCCCTGAGCCCCAGGCTGTGTGGGGAGGGGAGGAGGAGCCTGCGAGAACCCCCACCCGTCCCCCCTCCCCATACCCACCCATCCCTGACTCCATCAGCTGGCCCCTGCCATCCCCCAGGCTCTCCCCTGGATGTCACTCTTGTGCTGTGTGAACCTTGCAGGAGCTGGGAGCCCTGGTGGGCGTGAGCTCCCGGGGGAGGGGAGGAAGGGACAGGAGTGACCGGCCAGCAGCAGGAGGCCAGCCCAGCCCCCCCCCAGCGCCCCTCGGCTCTCAGAAAGCCCCACCAGGAGAAGGTTCTGGGAGCCTGGGGGGCGGGGGGCGCACTTCTCAGGCCTTCCTGGTCCCGATCCCGAGCAGCCATGCCCGCAGAGCTGACCCCCCACTCCACGCGGCTGGGGTTGGAAGCAGGAGTGGAGCGGAGAGGGGCGGGGGGGGGTGCCCCTGGGCTCACGCTGCCCTGCAAGCTGGCACTCGTATTAGGACAGACATAGAAGGGCTGCGCTCATTTGTGGAGTATAAGATAACGTAATGTGAGACGGACACCCAGGGACAGGAGAGACAAGGGCCAGGAGGATTGCTCCATGGTGGGCAGCCTGCCTCATGAGCCGGGGGAGAGGGCGGCTGGGATCGAGAAGGGGTCACTCAGTCAGTGATGGTTGGAGGGATGCTCAGGATGGGAGATGTGTGCTGAGAGTAGATAAAGGACCAAACGTGATGGCCTCTCAGTATCTGCACTGCAAACCATGATGCCCCAAAGTAGAGAGAGTATGGGGGAGATTTCTGCCATGGAGGCAGGGGGAGGGTGGGAAAGAGGGATGGGTATACTGGGGACGTTGGTGGTGGGGAATGTGCACTGGTGGAGGAGTGGGTGTTTGATCACTGTATGACTGAAACTCAAACATGAAAGCTTGTAACTGTGTCTCACGGCAATTCAATAATAATTTTTTTAAAAAAAGACTAAAAGAAACGCACTCATGAGAACCCAGTTTCCCACACACACACACCTCCAGACTTGCTTTCTTTTGGGGTGCCCGTGGCTGCCGCATCCCAGGTCCCTGTCTTTGTGTGTTGGGGTCCGAGTTTCAGCCCTTCCGGTTCGGGAGTGGTTGTCTCGTTGCTGGTGTCATTTGGAACCGATGAAAACATCCTAAAGCAAAGCCGGCGGCAGAGTCCTGCACGGGGACAAGTGAAAAGGGATGCCATGGCCCCCACCCCCAGGCCAGAACGTGTCCCTGGAGCCTTTGCCCAGAACGCCCCCCCCCCACACACACACACTCTCCCCCATGTAAGGTGGTCTTTCCCCCTGACCCTCGTCCCTGCGGCCTCCCTTGCTTGGAGGGACACCTGCCCAGTGCTGGGTGACCGGAAGTGCGGGCTCTTCCCAGCCCGAGGCTTCCAGGAAGTTGGGGGCCAGACTTGGCTCCCCTTGGGGGGAGTTATTATAGCTTGGGTGGGGCTGCCGCATCCAGCCCACTCCCCTAAGTCACCCACACAGGGAGGGCGGCTGGGAGGGGGTGAGGTGGGGAGAGGGGGCAGGAGACGCCCTCTTGGTGCCACAGCAGCGGCTGGAGGGAGTTTTCTCCGAGCCGCTTCATTTCACAGCCCCTGACGCACCCCTGCTTCCTCGCTTAGAGAGTCTGGGGGACTCGCACCTCCCCCTAAAGAGGCTTTGTGTGGCCAAACAGACACGGGGAGTGTGGCCAGGTGCAGTGAGAGGAGGCATGGGAGAGGGAGAAGCGGGTACCCAGGGGCGGCTGCAGACGGCTTCAAAACCATCTTCTCCACTGGGTTCCTGCTTCTCCGCCCCTCCCCCCCCCGCTGCCCCCACCACGGGGCAGAGACACCTCAATGCACCCACATCTCTGCGTCTTCCTGGCACGGAGCGTCCTGGGAAGGCAGATCTAGCCAGCCGGCCATCCCCTCTCTCTCTCTCTCTCTCTCTCTCTCTCTCTCTCTCTCTCTCTCTCTCTCTCTCTCTCTCTCTCTCTCTCTCTCTCTCTCTCTCTCTCTCTCTACCCCGGGCCTGTCCTACTCAAGATACCCGCCCCCCCCAAGACAAAAGAGCCCATCTGAATCCTGAATCTGGCATTAGCTCTATCACTGGGGGCCGGGGCGGGAGGGGGGGTCATGTCTGGAAAGCGGGGAGGGGGGGTCAACTACAGACTCCAGCCGCTCTGCTCCTGGAGTAGGAATAATTACCAAATCTGGGGCCGTTATCCAATTACCGTGACATGTGGCCGTGCTCGGGAGTTCTAACTGGATTAAGTTCATTATAAAGAGATTAGTCCTGGGCCGGGGACTGTGCATAACAAAGTGAGCCTTCAGAATATGTGCCGCCGCCGGGCCACCAAGGACTTCGGGGGTACGGCCCGCTCCGTCGCCGTCGTCGATGGCTGGCTTTATTGAATTACAGCTCACGGATTCACCAAGGAGTTTGTTGTTTGTTGTTTGTTTGTTGTTTGTTGTTGTTTGTGGTTGTTCGGCGAGACTTGGTAGCTTCCGTCGGCCGTTTCCTGTGCCTGGGTTCGAGCCCGGAGCGTGCCGTGGCGGTGACTCGCAAGCACTAACCCAAGACACTTGTCCCCGCATTCTGTCGTTCTGTCGGGGCGGGCGCGGAGGCGAGGTTATTGATCAGCAGCGCGGAGGCACACCCAGAGAGCGCATAGATTATTCATGGGCTCTGTTTGCGCAGAGGGAGCCAGCCTGCACCTTCCCTTTGCAGAACGCTCAGCGGTGCGAGGCCCTTCCTGGCCGCCGGCTCTGGGACGGGCAGGCGGGCACCAGGACATCACTCGGGAAAACGCAGCAGAGCCTGGGGAGAGGGGGGGTCTGGCCACCCACCTAGATGGGTCCCCCCCCAGCCAAGTTTAGCCGTGAGCCCTGCTGCTCCTAGCCTGGCCTCGTGGACAGACAGACAGACAGGGCTGGGTCCCACCCGCAGCAAATACGTATTCCCATCCCCTCTGAGGTTGTTTCCTTCCTTTATCTGACATGCACGTGAAATGAAGACAGGAGGGTTTTGGGGGGGGGGTATTTTTTTTTGCTTTATTTTGGGGTCACACCAGTGATGCTCAGGGGTATGACTCCTGGCTCTGCACTCAGGAATCACTTCCTCCTGGCAGGGTCAGCCAGTCAATCGCTCATCCTCTCGCTTGTTCATAACTCGGTCCCGAGGCAGGAACCCACCCCCGAGTGAACTGGTCAAGACGAACTCCCAGTCGGTCCCTCAGCGCAGCCAGCCTCTGGTGAGGCCCAGCTGTATCTCCTCTTCCTCCCTCACTGCGTCACCCGGCCGGCCCTCCCCTCAGAACACACCCCCCGCAGCCACCGTCCGGAACCGGGAATCGTTTTCCATCCTGATGTGAAGACTTGGGACTCCCCCGTGAAAGGCCCCAGAGGCCGGAGAGGCCCAGCTTCCCAGGCTGTCTGCCCGAGTGTGCCTTGGGTCTTCTTCCTTGTGGCCTCGTTCTGTGATCGGCAATTTCAGGACCCGAGAAGGGTCCGGGAGAATGTGGAGCGATCAAAAGGGATGTGAATCGGAGTTCAGAAGCAAGTGTATTCGGAGCGCAGTTATGGGAGAGGTCAGAGTAGAAGCTAGTCTGCCAGAAAAGAAAGGAGTGTCAGGGGGCTGGAGCGATAGCACAGCGGGTAGGGCTGACCCGGGTTCGATTCCCAGCATCCCAAATGGGCCCCCCAGGCAGTGCCAGGAGTCATTCCTAAGTGCATGAGGCAGGAGTGACCCCTGTGTATCGCCAGGTTCATTGACCCAAAAAGCAAAATAATAAAAATAAAAGGAGTGTCTGTGCCCGGGCCGGAAGTTGTCCAGATTGCTGCCAGCCCATGCCTGTCTAACCTCACTTCCCCAAAAAAGAAATGTCCATGGGCACAGCCTCTGGACACACACTTCATCCCTGCAGCGCCAGTGGACCAGACTTAAAGCCAGCCAGCAAACAACGTAGAACCAGCTAGGCAGTCTCGTTTGCAGATAGCAGGACCCGTGTTCCAAATGACTTAAAAATAAGAGCGAAGGGATATGCTTGGGGGCTTATCAAATTAACAATCCGGGGACGGCAGGCTGAGCTAAGCCTGGTGGCTCAATGATGTCATTAGGACTTTTCCCCAAGTGGTGGCTTCCGGCACATTCACCCCTCAGCATGGCGGCAATGATTATTTTCTTTTTTGGGGGTGTGTGCATGGGGGGGTAGGGGAGCATTATTTTCCCCCTCCAATAGTTTCTTGAACTGATTCCCATTGGTTCTGCCTTGATCACGTGTCTGTCCCTTACATCATCTCTGCTGGAGGCCAGGAGGAGGAGGAGGAGGGGGTGATGCATCCCTTCAGGTTGGCCGAGCCTGGGTCACATGGGGGTCCCAGGAACCTCACCATACTCGGGAGCACTTAACACTGGAAATGATGCCAGGTAGGGTAGCTGGGAGAGAAAGCTGACAAGCTCGGCAGGAATGGCTCGCAGGGGACCCCGCCGAGATGCTGAAGGGCACATTAGGCTGCCCTGACAAATACAAGATCCCTGCCCTCTCAGGAAGACTTCTCCATGGTTGGCAGCCTGCCTCATGAGCTGGGGGAGAAGGCAGCTGGGACAGAGAAGGGATCACTAAGTCAATGATGGTTGGAGGGATCGCTCGGGATGGGAGACGTGTGCTGAGAGTAGATAAAGGACCAAACGTGATGGCCTCTCAGTATCTGCATTGCAAACCATGATGCCCAAAAGTAGAGAAAGGGTGTGGGGGAAATTGTCTGCCATGGAGGCAGGGGGAGGGTTGGGATGGGGCGGAGATACTGGGGACATTGGTGGTGGAGAATGTGCACTGGTGGAGGGATGGGTGTTCCATCATTGTATGACTGAAACTCAGATATGAAAGCTTTGTAACTGTAGCTCACAGTGTTTCAATAAAAAAAGAAGAAAAAATTAAGAGGAAAGACCCCTGCCCTCCCAGCACTGCACAGCCCAGGACATTTCCTCCCCAGAGGGGCTTTGTGACCCGCCGCCCTTGGGTCTGACACTCTCAACTCCGATAGACATGATAACCATTCAGCGTCTGTATTGCAAACCGTACTGTCTAAAGGCAGGGGGGGGACATGGGGGGTGAGAGAGAGAGAAAGGGAAAGGGAGAGAGAGAGAGAGAGAGAGAGAGAGATGCCTGTGTAAGGGTGAAACTGACACCCTGACAGCCACCAGAAATCAGCAAAATCAGCCGTGGCCTCAGGTTCAGTTCCTAGAACTTGAAACAATGTCAGTTTCCCAGCAATGAAACAGTGTGTCACTGGCAACCGGAACCCACCTGAGAAAGCCCCTGGGCCCAGGTGGGCTCAGTCAATCAGTCACAGTGCCCCAGAAATTGCCTTTTGTTAACCCTAAAAAAATCGAGTCGCGTATGTCACCGTAAACTGCTGGTGGAAACTGTTGCTTAACTGTTGCCTGGCCACTGTTTCCCTCCACCCTGGCCAAGACACCTTTGTTAGGCCACTAAGGTTTTCCTGAAACACCAAGGCATGGTCTGCTTATGTCATCAAACCCCAGATAAACCGCTTGCTGCCTGAGGTCGGGGTCGCCCTCAAGAGACCACCCTGGGGGCGAGAAAGCTGACCCCCGGAGACTGGAATCAAACTGCTTCTGCTTTTGCGTTCTCTGTCCGTCTCTGTCTCTGTCCGTCTCGCCTCTTGGGAACCCGGAGTCCCAGGCTTCACACCGCCATAGAGATTTCCCCACATGTTAAGGGACCCGGGCTGGAGCAATAGCACAGCGGTTGGGCGTTCACCTTTCATGCGGACGACCTGAGTTCGATTCCTCTGCCCCTCTCGGAGAGCCCGGCAAACTACCGAGAGTAATCGAGCCCACACGGCAGAGCCTGGCAAGCTCCCTGTGCATATTGGATATGCCAAAAACAGTAGCAAATACATCTCACAATCGAGAGATGTTACTGGTGCCCGCTTGAACAAATTGATGAGCAACGGAGTGACAGTGACAGTTAAGGGACCCGGGTTGGATGGTCCAAGCCCCAGGAAGGACCCTGTTCTGGCTGGCGTATGAGAGGATGACTTGCCTTGCCCTGGATCCTGGAATTTGGGAACAATGACAGTGGCCTGGAGCCCCTGGGTGGCCCCGTCTGGAGGCACGGCCACAGCCCCGTGACCCTCCGACAGCCTGATGCCCCCCACACACACCGCCTCCTCCTCCCCCCCACTCCTTGGTTGGTCCTGCCAACCTGCGTCTCCACCTCCCCTCTGCTCTGCCTGGGGCTCACGCCTCCCAGCCATGCTGGCAGCTTTCAGTTGATTAGGCCGATTAGCAAATAAAACTGTCCTTCGAAGCCCAGATCTGCTGTCCGCTATCCGGAAGGTTCCCAGTCAGGGCTGATTTCAAGCCATCTGCCGCCGTGGGCGATCTCCCCTCTCCAGGTGGGGCCTGTATCGTCCCTGTCTGGTCGAGACCTTGACGACAACGGTGTTTGCAAAGTAGACCAGGCTGTGGAAGAATCAAAAGATTCTACTTGCTGCCTTCATTTAAAAAAAAAATGATAAAAATGTTGAGTCACTTCACATCAAGGAAATTCTGGTGTGTTTCCCCCCGACACACGTCAGTGATGGTTCAAATATGCCAAGACATAGCTCGTGTCTGTTGGGTTGGTTGCTTTGGGGGGTCACACCCAGCAGTGCTCAGGGCTGACTCCTGACTCTATGCTCAGGGAGGACTCCTGGCTCTGTGCTCAGGGCTGACTCCTGGCTCTGTGCTCAGGGCTGACTTCTGGCTCTATGCTCAGGGATCATTCCTTGTGGTGCTCGGGGGACCACAGGGCAGGGCCGGGGATCGAACCTAGGTCGGCCAAGTGCAAGGCCAGTGCCCAGCTCACTCTCCTCCCCCGCCCCCCCCCGCCCCCGTAGCTCTTCTTAACGCTGATTTACAAGAGGGAGGCAGTCACCTGTTTTCTCTAGTGTCCCTCCACCCCCCCCCCGGCCCCCCGGTGACACCCGGCATTCAATAAGGCAGACCTAGAGATGCGCAATCCAGGAACACATCTCATCCCCGGCCTGCCCAGGAACAACCATCAGAGTTTTTCAAGATGTAGAAGCCAACAGAACGAACCCTGTCATTATCCACCCGCCTGGGGCACTTACCCAGAGCTATTACTCTCCCCAGCGCCTCACCCATCTCCTTGACACCATTTAATGTCTGACGGTTTTCTTTGGCTTTTCTCTTCTGCTTCCTCCCTCCTCCCCCTCCCCCACTGGATTACAACCTGCTCCGGGCCTGGACCCCCACGTGAGTCCAGTCTGGCTCTGTTCTCACCATTCCCATTTATTCGGCGGGCTGATGGGGGCTGTTGAGTGAATCCCAGAAGTTCGGTCCACTGGGTGGTACCCAAGAGGCAAACACACGGTATGATGGGGTTCGGCCGCGCCCTGCACGCGCCTTCTCTCCAGGCTTGTCAAGCACCGGGAAGGCACCGTAATCAATGGCAGCTGTCATTATGGTGAAGAATGTCGGGATAAGAAGACTAATGACACAAAACACGACTGTAAGCGTTCCTTTCTGTCTGTGCTGATGGAAGTAGGGAATGCGCAGCTGTGGAAACTTATTGGCAGAGCTTTGGGGGTGGGAGGGGGAGGGGGCGGAATTTTACTACATCTAGAAAAATAGAAATATCCCCAGCGCCCCTCAGCCCCTGGGGAGGGAGAGCCGAGAGCCGGCCTGTGTGCCCTACCCGGGGACAGAGCTGCTCTCATTGGGTTTTAGTCACCGAGTGTCCCAACACCCGTCCCTTTACCATGCACGCCCCCTGCCGCCAGCGTGCCCGGTTCCCTTCCCAACCGACCTCCTCCGTGGCAGGCACTTTTCTCCTCTCTCTCTCTCTCTCTCTCTCTCTCTCTCTCTCTCTCTCTCTGTCTCTGTCTCCCCTCTCTCTCTTTCCTTCTCTCTCACTCTCTCCCTCCTCCCTCTCTCCTTCTCCCTCTCTCTCTCTCACTCTCGCTCTCTCTCTCTCTCTCTCTCGCTCGCTCTCTGTCTCCCCTCTCTCTTTCCTTCTCTCTCACTCTCTCCCTCCTCCCTCTCTCCTTCTCCCTCTCTCTCACTCTCGCTCTCTCACTCTCTCTCTCGCTCGCTCTCTGTCTCCTCTCTCTTTCTCCTTCTCTCTCGCTCTCTCCCTCTGTCCTTCTCCCTCTCTCTCTCTTGCTCTCTCTCACTCGCTCTGTCTCCTCTCTCTTTCTCCTTCTCTCTTGCTCTCTCCCTCCTCCCTCTGTCCCTCTCCCTCTCTCTCTCGCTCTCTCTCGCTCGCTCTGTCTCCTCTCTCTTTCTCCTTCTCTCTCGCTCTCTCCCTCCTCCCTCTGTCCATCTCCCTCTCTCTCTCTCCTTCTCCCTCCGTCTCTCCCTCCCTCACTCTCTCTCTCTCTTCCTCCCTGCTTCCAGGGCAGGGCTGTGGCCACTGGGATTTGAAACATGCCAGCCACGGGTGCTTTTTTTTTTTTCTTTTTTAGTTGCCAGACAAATACAAACAGTTTCCAAGAGCCCCGGCAAGCTACCGAGAGAATCACGCCCGCACGGCAGAGCCTGGCAAGCTCCCCGTGGTGTATTCGATATGCCAAAAGCAGTAACAAACAAGTCTCACAATAGAGATGTTACTGGTGCCGCTCGAGGAAATTGATGATCTTTTGTGTGGACACAACATGCGTGTATAGACCTAGAAGTGGAGCTCTAAGATGGTACAGGAACTCTCTTCCTGAGTGCCTGGACCATGTTACATTTCTGCCAGCAGTGTATAAAGGTGTTAGTTTCTCCACCTCTTCACCAACTAGTTTTGTTACCTATTGTTTTTATTCCGGCCATCCAGGGGGGTGGGGGGGTTAGTGGTATCTACTGTGGGGTTTGTAGCATTATAGCCACGCAATAGAGTTAGTAACAAGTGCGCCTGGTTTTACTCGCTTTTTGTTCTTTTTTTTTTATTTATTTGGTTTTGGGGCCATCATACGCTGCGTTTCTGGGATCGGCTTACTATTCAGGGCTCGGAGGCTGCCTCTGGCAGTGCTCAGGGGACCCTGTGGTTCCAGGAATTGATTCTGCCCACCACTGCTCCCCCCTCCCCACGCAAAGCATATCTTATCTCTCTGGCCCCTGTTTTCCTTCTTCAAATAACCTTGAACATCTAACATAGGAGTCAATTTAAAGGGAAGTATCACTTCCTAGGACAAAGATCTTGAAGGTCTACCCCAAAGAGGACGAAAGTTGGGGGAATTGTCACATTAAGCTGCCCTTCATGCTGAGCTCCCTTTATTGGTGGGTACCAGGACCGTCAGCGGTAATGCTGAGTGACCCCTGGCTCAGAGCTGTCTGCCCGTGGCCTCCCCTCCTGCACTCACCCTCCCAGACCCCCAGTGCTACATCTCGGGAGAGTGCACGCCGGGCCAGGCTCACCGTCGGAGCTCTAAACTCTCATTTAGTTCTTCTCTTTATGATCTTCCCTTTTAAAAATTGGTTTATTTATTTTTATTGAATCGCCAAGAGATACACAGTTACAAAGCTGTTCCTGGTTGGGTGTCAGTCATACAATGTTGCAATCAGTCATACAATGTTGCAATACCCGACCCTCCACCCAGGGCACATTTCCCAGCACTAGACTAGTGTCCCCAGGTTCCTTCCCCTCATGGTCATCCCCACCAGCCTGTCTCTATGGAAAGCACCTCTTTCTCTCTCTCTGTCTCCCTCTGTCTCTCTCTGTCTCTCTCTGTCTCTGTCTCTCTCTCTCTCTCTCTCTGTCTCTCTGCATTACAGTTTGCAATACAGATACTGAGTACTGAGAGGTCATCGTGTTTGTTCCTTTACCTACTCTCAACACACACTTTTTTTTTTCTTTTTGGGTCACACCTGGCGATGCACAGGGGTTACTCCTGGCTCTGCACTCAGGAATGACTCCTGGTGGTGCTCAGGGGACCCTATGGGATGCTGGGAATCGAACCCGGGTCGGCCTCGTGCAAGGCAAATGCCCTACCCGCTGTGTTATTGCTCCGGCCCCTCAACACACACTTCTTATCCAGAGTGATCGCTTCCAGCCATCTTTGTCCTCTTCGTGGTCTCTTCTCTCTCCCAACTGCCTTCTCCCCCAGCCCCTCGAGGCAGCCTTCCAACCGTGGGCAACTCCCCCTGGCCCTTGTGTCCACCGTCCTTGGATATTAGTCTCGTCCTATGTTTTATTTTAATATCCCACAAAGGAGTGCAATCATTCTGTGCTCTTTATGATTTTCTGAAGAGCGTGTTCTTCTCTCTTGGTGATCTGGTGGTGAGACCACAATAATAGATCACAGAGGCAACACACAAATGTGCCCATGTGTCCAGTACAGGGTTTCGTTGAGTGGGGGGTGGAGGGGGCATGACCCTAGCCCCCAGGTTATCCAGTAACGTCAGCTCTGGGCTCAGAGTCTGTGCTGGGAAAGTGTGTGTGTGTGTGTGTGTGTGTGTGTGTTGGGGGTTAGGAGGGAACCTTCTCTTTTCCTTATTTAATTTGAGGGCCAAGCAGGCCCGTATGATAAACAGACTATTCTCACTGGGCTTGTCACCTGTGATTCCGAGCCTCTTGTTTCCCGGGAACTGAAGATCCCGCGTGTCAGCTGGTGGGACCACCGGGCAGGGCGGACGGAGGGGGGGCGGGGGGGGGTCTGCCCGGCAGGCAGGGAGGAGGTGCTAATGCGCGCATTTCCCAAAATCAACTTCCCCTCATTTTTAATTTTGCTAATGGCTCGTCTTTATTCGAGGTGTCACGCTGAAATAGCTCTTTTAATAAAGGAGAACTAATGCTCTCATTTTTCTCCCCTCCCTCCCTCCGCGTCAGCAAGGACTCGGGGCGGTGATGTATATCACCCTGTTATTTTAATTAAGCGTATCGCTGTGAGAGGCTTGTAAAAATGTTGCCAGCAGAGAAATGCTTTAACGGATGTGAACTTGAGGTTGGCCTGTCCCATATATCTTGACTGTATAAAATTACCCTCTCCCCGGAGCACGTGAGGCGCATGGATGAGCCCGGTGTGCCGGTGTCTCGGGGCGGGGTGGGGGGGCGTGGAGGGGAGGCTGGTGTTTGGGGACGTGAGGCCGCGGGCACTCTTGGCAGCCTGGGGGTTTGCGAGGCGGCTGGGGAGGGGCCGGGGCAGTAGGACCACGGGGAGGGTGCTTGCCTTGTGCAAGCTGGGTTCGATCCCCGGCATCCCTCCCGTGTAGCCCACCAAGCTCTGCACTCGCTCGCTTCTGAGTGCAGGAGTAAGCCCTGAGCACCGCCCAGGTGCAAAAGGGAAAAAGGAGGTGAGAGAGATGGAGAGAGAAACAAGGAAAAGAGGGAATGATTGTGCCAATTTGCCTATAAACGGACAGACGTGGAGAGTATCGTGTTGAGTGAAATGAGTCAGAAGGAGAGGGACAGAGAGAATGACTGCATGCACTTTTGGGATCTTAAAAAACAAAACAAAACAAAAAGGTTATGAGACCAATACTCAAGGCCAGGAAAAACAGGTTCCAGGAGGACTGGTCAGTGGTTGGAAATTACCACACGAGTGTGTGGGGGGCGGGGTAGAGGGTAGGTAAGGTAGAGATAGAGAAGGAACAAGCCCAACCATAAAAGTTGGAAATGATCACTGAATGCTGAAATTAGGTAAAGGGGTTTACATGGAGACTTTTCGGTACCTGTATTGCAAACCACAATGCCCAAAAGAAGACAGAGAGAGACGAGGGAGAGGGAGATGGGGAGAGAGAGAGAGAGAGAGGGAGAGAGAGGGAGGGAGGGAGGGAGGGAGGGAGGGAGAGAAAAAAAGAGAGAGAGAAAGAGGGAGAGACTTTAAAAGGATTTAGGGTAAAAAAAAAGGATTTAGGGTAAAGGGGGCTGGAGGGATAGTACAGCGGGAAAGGTGTTGGCCTTGCGTGTGACCAACTCATATTTGATCCCTGACACCCCCATGTCCAGGAGTGACCCTGCTTACAGGCAGAGCCATAAGTGGACCCTGAGTACTATCAGGTGGTGGCCCCAAAAGCAAAACATACATACATACATACATAAAAGGGTTTAAAGAGACGAGACCCACAGCTTTCTGTCCAGATCTAGAAAGTTCTCCAGAACCGGGAGATGCCAGGGAGCAGTCCGTGGTCAGGACGCTGGCGGGGCCATGTTTCCCTGGCCGTGGGCACCTTCCCCCACAGGGCCCCGCCCGCCTCCTGCTCCCTTGCTGTGTCCACGCTGGTGGACCCCTTGTGTGAAACCGTGGTCGTGCTCCTACCTCGGGGGGGGGGAACCTCCCAGAGGAAGGAAGTGACCCCCCCAGGGGTGAAGCTCGTGGCTGTACCCACGAGCGTGGCAGGGAACTCAGGTCCACAGAGGCAGACGCGACGTCCCCCTCGGGCGCTTTTCCATCCTCTGCTACATAATCCTCCCTGAGCACCCCCCCAACCCAATCCAAAAGTCACCATCTCGGGGTCATTACTAAGGGAGCCCCGGGCGCTAGAAATTCCTGGTGGCAGAAAAGAGAGGGGAGCGTGGAGGTGACTGCGGGCTTCACCCAGGCCACATGACACCCCCCACCCCCCAGACACACACAAATGATCGGCACATCCACAAAGCAAAGGCCACGCCCTCCTCCGTGGGTTATGGGGGCCCTCTCTCTGACGTCACCAGCTGCCGGCCGGCTCACAGCTACTCACTCGCGACTCTCTCTCTCCTTGAACGGAGAAAGGCGTGCTGGGTCATATTTAAATGGAGGCGGAGAACCAGCCGCCTCTGGCGTGGAAGGCTTCCTTTCCTCCCACTTGGTACCGGAAGTGGCAAGTGGCATCCCATCGTGAAGGGTGCCAGCTCCAGTGTCTCGTCTCCATTACTACTGTGGAAAAGTCCACGCACGTGTGTGTGTGTGTGTGCACGCGCACATGCGCGCGCGGAGGGGGGGGTTTCATCTAAGAAAGCCCAAGGTGTGTGACTCGAAGCATCTTCGCTAGAGACGCTCTTTCTCTTCAGCTTTTACTTTTCAGACATGTCACTCGTCTCCGAGAGAGGGCTCCCTCCTTGATCTCCCAACAGAGAAGTCTCTCCCTCCCTCCTCCGCCCTTTGCAACCGAAGGCATCGTTAGCTTCAGCGTTGGCCTCTCCCCGCCGGGTTTCCATGTGAGGTCACCCGGGACAGGGCCGTTTCTGTGGTTGCGTTTCCTTGGGCACGGTTCTGCCTCCGGGTCGGGTCTGGATGCTCTGTCCAGTCAGCTGCGGGGCAACCCGTGTGCTCTGTGTGCTGCTGGACTTTCCTTGGCCTTTACCCAGTAGCCCCTGATGGAGACCTAGCCGGTTTCTGGCGTTTCCAGGGGCGGAGCTGCAGTCGACATCACGCGCCGTGTTCCTTAGCACCTTGCTCTGCATCTGTCTGTAGAGTGACTCCCCTTCCCCCTGGATGTGCAGGGGCTGGGGTGAAGGACACAGACACCTTCTATTTGTGAAGGATCGCTGACCACTGGGAGAGTCTCGGCCAAGCAGGCCGGTGGTTCAATGCCCGGCCCGAGGAGGTGGTCTTGCAGGACCCCACCCAGCAGTGCAGGGGTGCCTCCAGGGCCAGTGGGGTGATGGGAGGTCCATGCGGAGCTGTGATGCTGGCTCCCTAGCCCCGGAAGAATCCTTTCTCACTGCTGTTATCCAGTAGAAGGACAGGTTTCATGAGAACTGATACCTTGAGGCCACTGTTGTAACATTAGGAACAAAACCGGAAGTCTCTTTCAGGAGCTTTGGTAAGATATTTCTCCATCCAAAAAATATCTTGACTTCTTTTAGGGGCTGGAGTGATAGCACAGCGGGGAGGGCGTTTGCCTTGCACGTGGCCGACCCGGGTTTGACTCCCAGCATCCCATAGGGTCCCCCCGAGCACCGCCGGGAGTGATTCCTGAGTGCAGAGCCAGGAGTAACCCCTATGCATTGCCGGGTGTGACCCCAAAAGCAAAAATAAATAAATACAAGGATAAAAATCTCTTGACTTCTGACAGTCCTGGACCATCACTAAATTAAGATATTGCAAAGGGCACAGGGCTTGGGGTGTCACCAGCTTCCACGGAAACCCTGGCTAGTCTACTACTTGCTGCCCGAGTGGCCGTAAGCCACTGAATCCTGGGGAACACGTCAGGGGAAAGAAAGAAAGAAAGAAAGAAAGAAAGAAAGAAAGAAAGAAAGAAAGAAAGAAAGAAAGAAAGAAAGAAAGAAAGAAAGAAAGAAAGAAAGAAAGAAAGAAAGAGAAAGAAAGAGAGAAAGAAAGACGGAAAGAAAGAAAGAAGAAAGAGAGAGAAGAGTAAGAAAGAGAAAGAAAGAAAGAGAGAAAGAGAGAAAGAAAAGAAAGAAAGAAAGAAAGAAAGAAAGAAAGAAAGAAAGAAAGAAAGAAAGAAAGAAAGAAAGAAAGAAAGAAAGAAAGAAAGAAAGAAAGAAAGAAAGAAAAGAGTGAGTCGCCCACCGGAGCCAGAACTCGTGTTGCTGGGGAGAAGCAGGATACTACCATCCTTGCACTGTCTGAGAGTATGCCAGGTGGGGGCTCCTTTCCTAAAGCACCGTGAGAAGTGCAGCCACCCACCCCTGCCTCGCCCCCCAGATCCCTGAATGCTGAGTATCTCTGCTTGGCCACAAGCAGGCAGTAAGTGCAAACGCCAGCCAGGGGCACCAGCCCCTTCAACGTCTTTCCTGCGTCCCTCACGCTCCCAGACAGCTGATGGACGAAGGTCCCTGCCCAAAGCAGTATCAGTCCCAGGGACCCTGTGGCTTTCGTCTCGTTTTCTTTATCTCCACCCCAAATAGGGACGAAATGCACCTCTGCATTGGGGGAAACACAGCCCACGGGGCCGATTTCTCCTGCTCGGACTCTCTCTCTCTCTGCACTTGGAATTTTTTTTGGCCTCTCAAGCTGTTTTCAAATGCAGCTTCATTTTTCTTCCCTGTCATTACCTGATTTCATCTGAAAATATCAGCATGCGGTTCTCTTTTCCCTTAATTCATTAGATTTGGCATTGCTGTTTATTATATCAACGTGACATCTGTCTAATAGAACATCTTTGAAGCACCGGGATGTTTTAAATAAAAAAAAAATGGAGGATTTGGTTCCTTGGGACTAACTGGAAACTGTTTAAATTTATAGAGGTGACTTGAGCCCTTTGTAGATCTTTCTCCAGATAGAAATATATTTGCAATCAAAATGATAATCCGTATTTTCTCATTCCTCCGCTGAGATGAATGGAATGAGACTTGGGGAAAACCCAGGCTATTTATTTGCAGATTGTTTAAAGTCAGAGTTAGCCCGTCTTGGGAGAGAAGATTGTATTAGCTTGATAAACCCTTTCAACCTGGGGGGCAGGGGGGGAAATCACACAGCAGTCTGGCCAAGGCTGCTCTTTGGCGTCTCCAGAGAGGAATCGGGTTTGAACGCACTCAGATGTCCCTCGGGCCAGGCCAGGGCTTCCAGAGGTGACACGGGTATGAAATAAAAGCTCTCCGGGATGTTTCCTTTTTGCCGGGAAAACAGGCAGCATCACCGAGGATCCCAGGATTTAGCGAGCCGGTGGGCTGGCGGGGGCACGGCGGGGTGGGGGGGGGGGCGGGGGCGGCTGTGCTGTCTTTCTTCCAGGAAGACCGAAACTGCTTTTTTAAAAATTGTGTCATCCCCGTCTGCAGCAGGATGTGCCCTGTTTGGACTTCTGGGGCATCGAATGCCAATGAAAGGCCACTTGGCAGTGTCTATCAGGGACCAGTTTTGACTGTGTGTGTGTGTGTGTGTGTGTGTGTGTGTGTGTGTGTGTGTGTGTGTGTGTGGCTACTTGGCGATTTCTGTCAGGGACAACTATTGAGTGTGTGTGTGTATGTGCATGTGTGTGTGCATATCTGTATGTTGTGCATGTGTGTGTGCGTGAGCATGCATGTGTGTTGTGTGTTGCGTGTGTGTGGTGTGTGTGAACATGCATGTGTGTGGTTTGTGTGTGACGTGTGTTTTGTGTGAGTGTCTGGTGTGTGTGCATGAGCATGCGTGAGTGTGTGTTGTGTGGTGTGAGTGTGTGGTGTGTGTGTGAGCACGCGTGCATGTTTTTGTGTGGTGTGTAGTATGTGTGCATGTGTGTGCGCATGTTTGCATGTGTGCTTGTTTGTGGTGTGTGGTGTGTGTGCATGTGTGTGGTGGGTGTGCGTGTGTGTGCATGCATGTTTGTATGCGTGGGGGGGGGGGTTCGAGGGCAGCAGTCCATCCCAGACTCCACACGAGTGGGGCATCTGCTCCCCCACTTCCCTATCACACTGCTTCCTGGACGAGACCCAGTTCTTGCCTGCAGTGTCCCCCGTGGACCCAGAAGCAGGCATGGGAAGCCAGTGACCCCTGCGGCACAGCCGCAGACTTAGAGCTGCTCGAACGCGTCTCCCAGGGCCCCTGGCGGGTGCCACCCGGCCTCCACAAGGACCTGCCGTCCGCTCCGACCCAGGGGCACAGGCTCAGGCTGCATTTGCCCCCCACGAGTGTCAGTTCCCGTCCCCCGGGAGTCTCTGGGGCCCTCCTCCGCCTGAGGATGCTTCTGCTCCGGTGCTCGGCACTGTCTGCTGCCACTTACTCGGGGTCCCCTCGGAGGGGTCGGAAGGACTCCTCCTCAGCAAGCCCTCCATCTGTCCCTGTCTGCTTTGCACACCCGGAGCTCAGCGTATTAGTCATGTTGTGAGACGCGGGTGGCCACGAGCGTCCCGGCTGCTGGGAAGGGGGGTGCGGAAGGGGGTGTCGGGCAGCAGAGCCGCCATCAGTAAGACAAACTTCACGTCCTGGGGAGGGGGGGGCGCACTGACCAGTCCGGCTCCCAGAGGGGCAGAGAGGAAAGATGGAGCGAACAAGGAACAGGGAGAGATGGGTGCTTAAAACCAAACCAAAAAGCAGAAAAGAAAACAGAGAGGGAAAAAAAAAAGAAAAAAAAAAAAGGAATGTCTTTCAGACCGGGAGACGCATTCTTCCTCAAACTGGTTTTCCTTTCTGGTGGGTTTAGTGGGAGTGAGTTAGGATCTCCGTCAACAGAAGGGATCATTTTCATCCTGAAGGGTCAGGATGTGTTTGTGATGCTTCCCTACTGCCCAAGCGACTTGGCTTTTAAGAGGGAGAAAAAAAAAATAGAAAAGGGGTTTAAAAAAAAAATCCTCTGGGCAAGGAGCCCAAGAAAGAGACACTTAATTTAGGACTGATGTTTATGGCTGGTCATTGACCTTGAACTTCCATTAGAGCTAATGAAGGGCAGTGCCAGCTGAGTCCTGCCTGGTGCTTTCGGTAAGTGGCGCACTTGGCGTCCCAAGTGCCTTCCATCCACCCCCTCACCCAGCTGGGACCCAGGGATCCTGCCGCGGCCGCTGCTGCTGCTGCTGCTGCTGGCTCAACCCTGGGCCCCGGCGCTGCGGGCAGCCGTCCCTGGCTGCGGGTCCTCTGAGGAGAGAGGGTAGCCTTCCAGGGGACCGTGGGCCGAGCACCGCCCCACCCTTCCCCAGCAGAGAAGACTCCCAGAGGCAGATCTGCCCCGAGATGCTGTTCAACCCCATCCCGAAGAAACTCTAGCCAAGGCCCGAACAGCCAGATTCCTCTCAGACCCATCAGCTAGACTCACGGTTGCGCATGGTTTGCTGTTGGTGACCCTTCTAAGTATTTCACTAGAATGGTGTGTGTGGCCCAGAAGGAGAGAGAGAGAGAGAGAGAACAAAAGGGAATGCCCTGCCGCAGAGGCAGGGTGGGGGGTGGGGGATGGGGTGGGGGTGGGGGGAGGATACTGGGATCATTGGTGGAGGAGAATGGGCACTGGTGGAGGGATGAGTAAATGATCACTGTATGACTGAAACGCAAACACGAAAGTTCACAAGTTTGTAACTGTACCTCACAGTGATTCTCTAATAAAAAAAAATTTTAAATAAGAATGGTGTGGTGGGGGAGAAGAGGGAATGTGTTTTCACACCTAACAAGGAATAATAATTCTTTACTATCATCCAATACCCAAGTCCCGATTCCGGATTCCCCCCAAGGGCCTAAAAAAAAAGGCTTTTCAGCCATCGTTTTGCTCAAACAACCTCAGTTTAGGCTTTGCCCTGCGTTGCCACGCTCTTCCCGGGTAAACCGCGTCCCCCTGGACCCGGCCCCTTCGAGCCACCGTACGCCCGCACTGCGGCTGGGCTGCGTCGAGGCTGACTCTGAGGGCAGTGCTCTCCCAAACTGGAAACCATGGCTCATTCACAGTTTTCCTATCAGCTCTAGGTTGAAGTGGTAACAGTCTGGAGATGTTAACTAGAGCATCGGAGAGGACGGAATATTTCGGATGTGCTTCATTTCCCGTCCTGCAGCCCCTTGAAAACAGAAAATCATTTGCATGGCTGGCATCTGTGTTCCCAATTGTCCTCTCCTTTCTCTCCTCTCCTGCTGCCTGCTGACCTGAGGGAACCAGCTCCTAAGGCATGCCCTGCTTTCTGGATTCTTCCCATTGCTCCTCTCTGTGCGTGAGATTATAACTTGTTCCTTTTCTGTCAGCTGGCTAGCCAGGCTTGCTGAGAGGCCGGCTTGAGTGCTTTGACGGTTATACTCCTTCAGTGATACTCTGTGTTTCCAAGGGGCGGGGGGGGCTCACACCAGCATCGTTTCCCTTTGCTTGTGCTCAGGGTGATCAATAGGGTCCAGGATTGCCCTCTGACTTCTCTACAATAATGTCAGTCTCTAGCCCTCTCTCCCAGTGGGACCAATAGCGTGGCACCCTAAGAATCAACCTTTAACTTAACTTTTCTTTTTTTCCTCTCACTCAGTTTTCTCATGCGTTGCTGACTGTTGCCTGAGTTAATCATTGAATTAGGACATGGAAACGTTTCTACCTTTTGTGCTAGGCAGATGCTTTACCACGTAAACTGTCTCCCTGACTCTATTTTTACTTTAATTTTTTTCTTTTTACTCTTTTTAAGGACTGGAGCTATATAGCACAGCAGGTAGGGCGTTTGCCTTGCACGTGGCCAACCCGGGTTCGATTCCTCTGTCCCTCTTGGAGAGCCCGGCAAGCTACCGAGAGTATCCTCCCCACATGGCAGAGCCTGGCAAGCTCCCCATGGCATATTCGAGATGCCAAAAACAGTCACAACCAGTCTCACCATGGAGACATTACTGGTGCCCGCTCGAGCAAATCGATGAGCAACGGGACGATAGTGCAGTGCAGTGCAGTGCTTACTCTTTTTTAAAGTTCTGTGCAGTGCCAGGGGTCCAACCGAGGGTCTCATCCCTGCAAGATGACTCCTCTGCTACTGAACCACCTCCCCAGGCCCCACATTCTCCAATGCGTTTTTAACATCCGGACCCCTGGGAAAGGAAATCTAGAACTTTCGAGTGAGCAACGGGGAGTTTAAACCTCCGGCGCCAGCCGGCTTCCTTCCCCGTCCCCTGAAGCAGAGTTTAATTCCGTCCCCTCCTCTGTCGAGGGGGTCCTCACCCCGTCACCCCGCTGACCGTCAGTCATGGCCCCGACCTTTGTGTTTATGCCCCCACCCTGAGTCAACAAGCGTCACCCATAGGGAAACTGACGTCCAGGAAGGACTTGCCGAGCACAGAGGAGCAGAACGCCAGCAGAGGTGGGACGCGCAGCCAGCTTCCCTGCCTCCCGGGACCACCAGGCTCAGGCGCAGTTACCCAGAGATTGTTCCAGAAAGTCCGAATAGCAGCGGGGCAGCTCTGTGTCCACATGCAGACTTCCACTGAATACCGCCACCCCTCCGGTGCCCTCCGGCCGGGATGAGAAGGCCCATCCCCGGCCTGGGCTCATTCGGATGCTGCCCGCGACATTAGCCGTCGTGCCGCGTTGCTCCGTGGGGACTCTGAGGCGTGGGAGTCAGTGCAAGCTGCCCAGGATAAATAGAATTAGTGCAGCCTCTTGCGGGCGCCCCCTCCACCCCGGGTGATATTCATCAAAAGCGGAAGTGCAGAAGTGCAGGGACCCCTTTTAGACTCAGCAACTGCACCCAGAGGGAATTTTCTAATGCACAGATCGTTGCATCCGTCGTGATCCCCGGCCGTGAGATTTCACTGTTCCCCTACGCGCCACGGGGCCTGCCTTCCACCGGGGGTCTTTTTTTTTTTTTTTTGAAGCATCCCTGGATGATCGTGGGTGGCCAGTGAAAAGTGTTGTCAGAGGGACATACGCAGATAATGGGGGAGGGGGGAGATAGCAGTTAGCGGAGAAAAATGTCGAGCGGCGTTTGTGTTCTATTGATTTTTTTTTTCCCCTCACTGATCCTAAGTCATCCGTCTGTGTGTCAGCACATCTATAAACATTTTCAAGAAAAATACACAAAAAAATATGAAGGTCTGGAGAGAAAGAAGAGATCGGAGGGAGGGAGGGAGGGAGGGAGCAGTTTGGGCTCGGTTTAGTATCTGTTATCTTGTTGGGGTTTTATTTTTTCTTTCAACCCGGGTCTGTATTTGATTCCTAAGAGCAGTTTGAGTGCGGGGAGGAAGTGGCTGAGTTAGGGGGGTGGTGGTGGGGGGTGCAGGGCTTGAACACCGCCGTTTCTCTGACCCAGAAAGAGGGGAAAGCACAGCCTCAGCCACTCGCCTTAGTCTGTGGCGTTTCCAAATCCAGCTCTGAGCACTGGCGGCCCCAAGTGCCAAGTGGGGTCAGTGGGGAAGACTCGGGCACCCGCCGGTGCCCACCGCGAGCCCCAGATTTTGGTGCTTCCAAATACCAAAGAGATTCGGTCCTGTGACTCTCCCGCAGGAAAAGGGCAGAATCCCTAAGGGAGATACTTGGCTGCCGGGCTCAGGGGTGCATGGATGCTGCACCGGTCAGGAGCTGAGATCAGCCGTCCCCAAGGGACAGCTCCGGAGGGAGCCCAGGGCCGTGCAGAACCCGGGGGTAGAGCCCAGCACGAGTACCTGCGCCTTGGTCTCTTGTCTGTGAAGTGTGACATGCGCGTCCCAGGGGAGGGGGTTGTCAGTTCCGGTCCCAGTGAGGAGGAGGAGGGAAGCAGGGGGCAGCGGGTGGCAGAGGGTGATGGCTCTGGAGTCAGGCACTGGGCTCTGTCCGTGACACCAGGCTCTCCCGAGATCGCTGGGGGCTACGGACTCAGTCTGCAGAATGGAGAGGGAGGGAGGTGGAGGGAAGAAGGAAGGAGAGAGGAAAAGAGAGACAGAGTGAGAGAAAGTGAGAATGAGAGTGAGACTGAGAGGAGAGAGAGTGTGAGGAAGAGGGAGTGAGAGAATGAGAAAGGGAGAGAGAAAGAGAAGGGGAGCAAGAGAAAGAGGGGAGAGAGAAAGAAAGGAGAGCGAAAGAAAGAGAAGGAGAGAGAGAAAGAGGAGAGAGAGAAAGGAGAGAAAGAGGAGAGAGAGAAAGAAGGGGAGAGAGAAAGAGAAAAGAGGAGAGAGAGAAAGAAGGGGAGAGATAAGGGGAGAGAGAGAAAGAGAAAAGAGGAGAGAGAGAAAGAAGGGGAGAGAGAAAGGAGAGAGAAAGAGGAGAGAGAGAAAGAAGGGGAGAGAGAAAGGAGAGAGAAAGAGGAGAGAGAGAAAGAAGGGGAAAGAGATAGAAAAGGGGAGAGAGAAAGAGAAGGGGAGAGAAAAAGAGAGAAGAGGAGTGAGAGAAAGAGAGAGAAAGAGGGAAGGGGAGAGAGGAAAAAGAGAGAAGAGGAGCGAGAAATAAGGGGAGAGAGAAAGAGAAGGGGAGAAAGAAGGGGAGAGAGAAAGAGAAGGGGAGAGAGAAAGAGAAGGGGAGAGAGAAAGAAGGGGAGAGAGAAAGAGAAGGGGAGAGAGAAAGAGAAGGGGGAGAGAAAGAGGGGAGAGAAGGGGAGAGAGAGAGAAGAGGCAGAAGGGGTGAGTGCTTGGCTCTTCTGTGACGATGCAGGGGTCAGTTCTGCTGACCTTCTGGTAACCAGATTTCACCTCCAGAGCTAAGGAGCAAGTGGACCCGGGGAGGGGGGGGAGCTGCGGGCTCTTGGCGGGGGGAGGGGTTGCTCCACTCGCTCCAAGGAGAGGGGGTCTCTCGGGCACTGCTTTTCAGCGGGGCTGGCCTGATTCTGCCTGGGTTCAGCGCCCCTCCCCCACCCGGAGTCGCAGCCCTCTGCCCGTGTCCTAGAGAAAGGGGGTCAGCGCACATTTTCAACAGGGCGGGTTAACAGACCTAAAGTCTAAAGCGGAAGGTGCTGTGGGGTCGGGGTGGGGGTGGGGGGGTGCGGGCGGGTCTGGGAAGAGACACCCAAGTCGCCTCCCTCAACAGACGCGTCCAGGGTCCAGGCTTCTGAGCTCGAGGGAGCACAGGCAGGGCCAGGCCAGTGGCCAGGTGCCAGGCCGGGAGGGGACGAGACAGGGGGCCACTGTGGGGTGCCGCCCGCCTCTTGGTTCTGCATGGATCTCCACGCCGGCAAATGCTGGGATCACAACTCAAGTGCCTGCAAGGGACCGTGTGGCGTGGGCAGAGGCGATCATTCCCGTACGATCCGAGCAGTGCGTCTTCTGAGACGAATTTCCGGGGGTCCCAGGAGTGTCACCTGAGGGTGAGGGTCCGTGCGGACAGGGCCCACCTCCGAGCACTGGAAGCTGCTCACCAGCGAGTCCCATGCTTTGTGCCATGGTCACAGGAGGGTTGAAGGATGGCTGACGAGGGTGGGCTTGTGTGACAAGGGTGGGCTTGTTCGGGAGGGGGGCATCAACAGCAGCCAAAACTCAGCTCTTCACGTACATGTTTCGAGTTCCAGAGCGTCACTCGGACTCTTTCCTGAGAATGCTCGAGCCAGAATCAACACCAGTTTGCACCGCAGGCTCGGAGCCACTCCGTGTGCAGCCAAAGGCAGCCCTCAGTATTGATCCTCTGGGCCCGAGGGGTCACTCAGCGGGGGAGGGCGTTTGCCTGGCCCGTGGCCGACCCGGGCTCTATCCCCGGCATCCCATCGGGCCCCCTGGCACCGCCAGGAGTAAAACCCTGAGCATCACTGGGTGTGACCCAAAGCACATACAGATATCGGTCCTCAGGGACAGACTGTGAGAGAAAGGGCTCACGGGGCTGGTGCTCAGACAGGTGGCTCACAGGGCTGGTGGTGGTGGTGGTGGGGGGGACCCAGGTCTAATCCCCGGTACCAATTGGCACCCTGAGCACCACCAGTGTCAGAGCACAGAGGCAGGAGTAATCTCCCTCCTCACCTCTCAGCATTCTAGTGTGCCCCCCAACCCCCCAAAAAAAGTGGCCGGGGGAACTGCAGCCCTCCCCTGGCAGGCCTGCCTGGAAAATATTTATCTGAAATACAGCTTGAATGTCTTTATCGTACTTCATGTCCAATCTAGGATAATCAAAGCAGGGGAAATTGCCGTGAACTTAATCAGATGCTCGGCTTTTTTTTTTATATATATATATAAAGTTGTTCACAGTATTTGATTGCAGTTAACATTCGAACACCGATCCCACCACGGTGACACCTTCCTGCCACCGTCTTTCAGATGTTTCCATCTCAAACCCCAGTCCCTGACCCCAAAGAAGAACCGAAATAGTGTATCTTGTATGGCTTGTTATGAATAATTCGCTAAAAATGATCCCAAAAAAGTTTCTTAGAGAGAAGGGTGTGGAGGTTGGCATATTTTACCCAGGAGCCATGAAGCCCTCCTGTAAGAGATTACTCACATGTTGTTAATGGTTGTATGCTCCACTTTTGGGTTGTTTTATTTTTTTTGTATTATTTCAGAACAAGAAAAAGCTGTAGTAAGCCACAGTGACTAGTAAGCCGCAGTGACACAGTAAGCCACAGTAAGACACAGTTGTCCTTTTTTCTTTCTTCCTTTCCTTTATTTTTTTTGTCTTTCCTTTCTTACTGCTGGTTCTTGCCGTTTCCCCTTTGCTTGTTTTGTGGCCGGGAGTGTGGCGGGCATCTCGCAGGTGGGAAAGGAAGTCTCACTGATCCCTTGCTCTCTTTGGCTTTCATTCACAATTTCGTTTCTCTCGGGTCGGAGCTGGAGTGATCGGACGGCAGATTAGGTGCTTATCTTGCACACAGCCCACCCAGACTCACTCCCCCTGCCCCCACCGTGGGCCTGGGGGTCCACCCTTTCTCCCTCGCCACCAGGTTCCAGGGCCAGGTCAGTCTTGGTCCTGCACGGCCCAGCGCAGATGGCGGCAGGCAGGGATGGGGAGAGGGGGGGACACGCAGCCTCCGCCACTGACTCACAGATGCAGGAAATCTCCTGGGAGAAAAACACAGACGTTCCATCCTTGCTGCCGGGGACGGAAAAGGGAAGCCCCGATGCAGAGCCTTCATACGGGCCTGGAAACACACACAATTGGCTCGTGAGTGCTTTGCTATGAGAAAAAAAAATTTTTTTAAACAGAAATAGCAGAAGTTATTAAGTACTGGAACTGGGAGCAATAAGACGGCAGGGAGAGGGTGTTTGCCTTGCACACAGCTGACCCAGTTCCATCCCCGGCATCCCAGAGGGTCCCCAGAGCACTGCCAGGAGTGATCCTTGAGCACAGAGCCAGGAGTAACCCCTGAGCATTGTTGCCCGGTGTGGCCCACCCCAAAAAATGAGTTTTTCCTTTTCTTTTGCTTTTTGGGTCACATTTGGCCATGCTCAGGGGTTACTCCTGGATCACGCACTCGGAATGACTACTGGTAGGGCTCGTGGGACCCTATGGGATGCTGGGAATCAAACCCGGGTCGGCCGCGTGCAAGGCAAACGCCGTCCCCGCTGTGCTATCGCTCCAGCCCCTGAGTTTTTCTTTAAAATCCCCCTGATTTTAATTGGGTTTGGTTATAAGGGTAGCAAGTCTCATTAACATCCCCTGATACTGCCTGCGTGCGTATGCGCGCGCACACACACACACACACACACACACACACACACACACACACACACTCCTGTCTCTCTCTCTTCCCTGGGATCTAGACAGTTTTTGCCCTTGAGTTTATCGTTGCTTTACACGAATCGAGAATTTCAGACTTTCAGCCTTATACCCCTCTAGATGCGTCATTGTCCCCCCTCCACCACTAACCTTCCTGCAGCATCTCACACAGCATCTGACCCCCCGACACCCGCCTCTCCCGCCCTCCCTCCCCTCTGCCATCACCAGGCCCTTCGCCGCGTCCAGAGCTGGCGTCACTGCATCTTGCAGTTCACGTGCTTTTGTGGTTCAGGTTCCACGTATGAGCAAAACCAGCCAGAAATTGTCCCTCGCTGTTACACTTATTTCACGTAACAGCGTCACCTCAAATCCCATCCATCTTGTCCCCGGTAGCACAATCTCATCTTTCTGTTGTTGTTCCTTTTTGAGGGGCCACAGCTGACAGTGCTCAGGGCTTATTCCTGGGATCAGTCTTGGGTGGGGGTGGGGGGGTTGGGGGGAACATAGGGGGTGCCCGGGGATGGAATTCAGGCCAGCTGCATGCCAGGCAAGCGCCCTGCGCCCTCCCTACTGCAGTATCTCTCCGGCACCCAATGAGAATTTTTAATTCTTCTTTTTTATCCCTGAAAATCTCCATTGGTATTTGACCAGGATGACACACTGACCCTGTTAGACAAACAAACCCATTAGACAAACTGGCTACTTTCATTGTGTTCTTCTAGTTCCTTTAAACAGAACTTTCCTGAGGCACTTTCATCCAAATCCATAGTCATGCACAGACACAATGAATCTTTGCCTCTTTCCTTTCCTTCCTTATTTTTTTTTAATTAAACATAGGGGCTGGAGCGATAGCACAGCGGGTAGGGCGTTTGCCTTGCATGCGGCCGACCTGGGTTCGATTCCCAGCATCCCATAGGGTCCCCCAAGCATCGCAAGGAGTCATTCCTGAGTGCAGAGCCAGGAGGAACCCCTGAGCATGGCCAGGTGTGACCCAAAAAGCAAAGAAATAAATAACTAAATAAACATAAACAGCCCAGTGTTCATCCTGCTTCCTCTAAGCTTTTTCCAGAGAAGTCATGGTTCCCACAAATGAATCGCCAAGTGCGAAATGTACTACATCTGAGAAAAGACACTTGATTGGAGAAGGACCCCCCACCCCCCATCACATGCCTTCGCTGTCCCTTTCTTGCTGTGAACAGTGAGCAAGGCAGAGGCCCTGAAGGGTTGGACCAAACCTGTCATAAGTTTTCATCCACGGCGGGAGTTTTGATCCTTTCCGCGTTGCTTTTGAAGCACAGCGCACCGTGATAAGATTCCGTTTTCCCCATTTGTCTTTTGCGTCTCCAACTCTGCAGTTCAGAGGGTGGACGGGAGAGGAGCAGATGCTTTCTCTCTGGAAACACATTGCAGAGCCGGGCCCTGCAGCCCCTGAGGGGTGTGTGTGTGTGTGTGTGTGTGTGTGTGTGTGTGTGTGTGTGTGTGTGTGTGTGTGTGGCAGTGGGGGGAGGGTGGAAGTCAGGACTCGCCGTTTCTTGCTCTCTGGCAGTGCCCAAAGCCCCAGGATTCCTCTAGCCCTCACCTCTCTTGGTGCTCCATTTTCTAGCAGTCGGACCATGGGCCAACGAGCTTCAGCAGGAACTGAGGTTCAGGTGCTCAGTTGCCACTTAACCTGGGGTGTCTGTCGGTCCCAGGTGCTTCTTGAATAATGCATCCTCCGTCTCACCTCTTTGGAACCCCCCCCCCCCCCCCCGCAGCCCCGCCGACCCTTATTCATACCCAGGTGTCAGCATGGCACCAGGGAGTGAGATGTGTCTCGGTAAGAAACTGAACATTTCAGGTGAGCAGGGGAGGGTCGTGGCGTGGGGCTCAGGAAGTGTGCACCCCGAGACCAGGAGCAGGAACGCTGCTTCAACCATGTGGCCCAAAGGGTGATTGTGACAGAGAACCGAGGGTGACGCAGTTAACTGGGGACAGTGCCTCGACTCAAAGCTAAGCAGCCTGACAACAGAGCAGAAATAAATTTCATTCTGGGTAAGCCCAGGGGGCGTCGCTTAACGTTGTGATGGGACTCGTCTTATGTGTATGTAGAAGAGACTGAGCAAAAAAAAAAAAAAAAAGCCAAATGAAGTTGGTTTTTTGTTTGTTTGTTTCTCAAACATGAAGCAAAAGAGTCAGAACTTGTCATTTTCCTCCAGGATGTCGTCGCTGGGTCCTGGCAGAGGAAGGGCAAAGACTTGATGCCCAGGAGAGAAAAATTGCAGATATTTCCGCGATATTTTGTGTCCTCAACTTAGCAGGAAAGATCAGGAGGGAGCTGGAGAAAGAGAGAGAGAGAGAGAGAGAGAGAGAGAGAGAAAGTGTGTGTGGTGTGTGTGTGTGTGTGTGTGGTGTGGTGGGTGTGGTGTGGTGGGTGTGTGTGTGTGGTGTGGTGTGTGTGTCTGTGTGTCTGTGTGTGTGTGTGTAGCCGAGTCTGCCTCAAGCATAGCCGCCCCCCCCTCCTTGCTTGGAACATTTACTCCACAGCTCCTGGGCCTGAGGGAAGAGGGGGAACGGCTCCGTTTTCTCACCTTGGAGGGAGCAGGCAGGGACACGCTCAGAAAGCCCGTGTCGCGCCAACAGTTCAGAAGGACTGACAGAGTAGGCCCGTGAGCGGGGCTCGGGTTCTGCGCCCTTGAGAACTGGGTTCTGTGTGGTCCCCGCCAGGAGTGGCCCCAGAGCGCCCAGCTGGCCCCCTGAGCCCTGCCAGGAGTGCGGCCTCCCACACACTCAAGGTAACGTTTTGGGGGCCGGAGTGATAGTCCGCCTGCCTTGCACAAAGACCACCGGGTTGGATCCCTGAGGCCCCGTAGGGTCCCCGGAGCCCTGCCAGGGACAAACCTGGCATGCAGAACCAGGAGAGAGCCCTGGGCACCGCCAGGCGTAGCCCCCACCCCACAAAGAAAGTTTTCGTTTACCCTGGCTTCTACTTCAGTGTAGAAAGAGATTCCGCGTGTGCCTCTGGCCCCGGTCCTGTGTCCCTCGGGGGTTTGTCTCCTGTCCTGCCGGGGGATGTGTGTCGGGATGGAGCCTAATCGATGAGGGGTGTAACGATCGGGGGCTCCAGACCCCCATAATCCTAGAAACAAGCTCCAAAGAGTTGGAGGCAAGTGAGAGCATTCACGGGCTCAGAGCGTGACGCTTCCAATCAAGCACTGCTCAGACAGCTTAGAAACAGGGCGCAAGGGGCTGGAGTGATAGCACAGCGGGGAGGGCGTTTGCCTTGCACGCGGCCGACCTGGGTTCGATTCCCAGCATCCCATAGGGTCCCCCGAGCACCGCCAGGAGTCATTCCTGAGTGCATGAGCCAGGAGTAACCCCTGTGCATTGCCGGGTGTGACCCAAAAAGAAAAAAAAATTAAGAAAAGAAAAGAAACAGGGCACAAAAGCTCTTGCACCGGGCCAGAAGCCTGTCTATCCGGCTCCTTTCTATCCAGCCTCCATCCAGAAGGGCTTTTTTGTGCGGGTGTAGACAGTGTGAAGACGGGGTGGCAGGGGGATGGAGGAGAACACTGGCTTTGCTTCAGAGCATCAATTATCTCTCTCTCTTTTTTTTTTTTAAATTCCCTTTCCACGATTTATTTGATATTTTGAACAGTGGCCAAAAAAGCTATTATAACTATAAAACATATTCGTTGGTATAAATCTCGTTAAGTGGAGCCATTTCATTAAGGTATTGACATGCCTAATTGATACGCGGAAGCCGGGACCGTTTTCATAGCTCATTTCCATATGCCGGCGCTGCGGAGAGGCTCGGAGCCGGAATCTTCTTTTTTTTATTATTATTAAAGTCTCCGTCCATAAAACTGCTCTAGATTCATCTGTCTGCCGTCTCGGGGGACCTTTGGCTGCCACTCTCCTTGATCCCGGGCCAGCTTCTCCTCTAAGTGGTGCCACTCGGAGGGGGCGGACGGGGCCCGAGCCCGCCCGCGCGCCTGTCAGGCCCGCTTATGATCAATAGGAGAATATTTATATTAATCAAGCACCGAGTTAATTAAATCAAACGGTCCTCGGGGTAAACTTAAGATACTAGAGGATGTGGCTCGGGATCGATGGCTCCTGCCACCGGGGCTTTAAGTATGTGCCTGGGAATGTGAGATGCAGCTTTGAAAAACTCGCTTCGTAATGGGAAAAGTTTGAGGGCTGCGGGCTCAGCCACAGAGACGGGAAGGGCGGGCAGGGGAGGGGCCTGGAGCAAAAGGGGTGTGGGGGTGGCAGGGACCCACCCCCCCAGCTCAGAGCAGGGCCAGAACACAGAGGGACAGGCCTTCTCGTCCACCTGTCCACCCCCCGAAGTCCCTGTAGCCCCTGGGGAAGAGGCCCTGGACCCCCTACCCCACCCCACCCCCAATCCGGGAGGCTTCTGCGTCGTTCCTGCAAAAGCTCAGGGGCTCAGAACCTTCCAGAGAGAGGCCTCGGTGCCCCCACTCGGCTCCCACCCCCGGAGGGTCCCCACCTGAGCCCCCGTTGGTCCTCAGCCCTGCTCCACTCACACCCGGCCTCTCTCCGGCCGCCCCCCGAGTCTCCGGCCCTGGCTGACCGACTCTCTGCGTGCGCGTCCCCCTTGCTGGTGCTCTCGCGTCCTTTCCCCTCACGCTGTCCTCAGCTCTGTCCTGCCTCCTGCCCTCCGGACAGCTGTCCTTCTGCGGGCCTCCCCTCTATGGCCAGCCCCCCACCGTCTGCCCGCCGGCCTCCGTCTCCCTTTCCTCATCCCTCCCAGCGTCTGCAGGCCTTGGCGGGTCCCTCTGCCTCTCGCCAGCTGCTCCCTAGGGCCCCTGGCTCCTGGCCCCCAGTTTCCCGCAGCCCCTCGAGGAGGCCGGCCTCCTGCCGCCCTCCTTCCCGGCAGCAGCCGCCTTCCCCGGGGGGTGGTTACAGGCGAGGCCAGAGTCCTTGGTGTCCTTTCTGGAGAGGCTACCTGCAGAGGGGGCCCACCCTTCTGGCAGGCGACGGACATCACCCTCACTGTCCCCTCGGCCCTGCCTGGCCCGCAGGCCGCATCTGATTTCCGTAGTCCCAGTCTGCAGTCTGCATGGCAGCCCCCCCTAGAAATGAGCCCCCCCATCATTGCCGTGCTACTAGGGTGCCCAGGCTGCTTGGGGCCAGCAGGGCCCACCTGGACACTGGCCCTGGCCGCTCTCCACCTGCCTGCCCGCGTCGGAGGGCCGGGAAGAGGGGAACTGGCTCCACGTGCTCCCGAAGGATGGCGAGTGTGTTGACCCCCCAGCCAGCCTCTCCTGGGCGAAACCCCCGTTTTGCTTGTGGTCCTCGGGCTCTGTGACAGCGTCCTGGTCTCTCCGTGTGACCCGGAGGATTCTCTCTCCCCCTCCCTCCCTCTCTCTCTCTCTGTCTCCCTCCCTCTCTCTCTCTTTCTCTCTCTCTCTTTTGTCTCTCTCTTTCTCTCTCTCTTCTGTCTCTCTCTCCTTTCTGTATATCTCTCTCTGTCTCTCCCTGTTTATCTCTCTGTGTGTCTCTCTGTCTCTCTCTGTCTCTGTCTTTCACTTTTTCTCTCTGTCTCTCTGTATCTCTCTGTGTCTCTGTGTCTCAGTCTCTGTCTGTCTCTGTCTCTGTCGGTGTCTCTGTTTCTCTGTGTATCTCTGTGTGTGTCTCTGTGTCTTTGTGTGTGTGTCTCTCTCTGTCTCTGTCTCTGCCTCTCTCTGTCTCTCTCTCTGTATCTCTCTGTATGTCTCTCTGCCTCTCTCTGTCTCTGTCTTTCGCTTTTCCTCTCTCTGTCTCTCTGTCTCTCTGTGTCTCTGTGTCTCTCTGTGTCTCTCTCTGTCTCTGTCGGTGTCTCTCTCTGTTTCTCTGTGTATCTGTGTGTGTCTCTGTGTCTCTCTGTCTCTCTGTCTCTCTCTGTCTCTGTCGCTGTCTCTGCCTCTCTCTGTGTATCTCTTTGTATGTGTCTCTCTATCTCTCTCTGTCACTGTCTCTCTCTGTCTCTGTCTCTGTCTCTGTCTCTCTCTCTCCCCATCACCAGCTCCTGTCAGCTCCCAAAGCTCCGTGCTCCAAGAGCCTCCTTTGCTAGCGGGAGTCTCACCCGCTCCGTTCTCCTGATCTGCGGGGGGCAGAGGCGCTCCCCCAAACACAGCCCCCTCTGCGGCACATGCTCACGTCCCCGTCACCGCTGCCCCCTCAGCACAGACTTAATCCTGCCCCCAGAAACCTGCTATTGGTTAGTCACGTGCGGGTGCAAACCTGCTCATCCCGGGCCTGCCTAGACTGCTTCCGCCCGAGACCCTCCCCTCCCCCCACCCACCACGGCCCGGCTCCTGGAGGACAAACGGGGGTTTGTGTGGTCAGGAGCGTCTTGGGTCTGTCCCGTGGCCTTCAGCTCACGGTGGCCTCGCAGTGCTCAGAAGCCTTTCACTGCTGCTGCATCCTGTAGGAGCCCCCGGCCCGCGGCCATCAGTTCTCCAGCCTCTTCCCGGGGAGAGGTTTAAGGGGCCAAGGCTTAGCCCCCACCTGTCCCCCCCGCCCTGAGCCGGAGCAACAGTACAGCGGGGAGGGCGTTTGCCTTGCACGCAGCTGACCCGGGTTCGATCCCCGGCATCCCATAGGGTCCCTTGAGCACCGCCAGGAGTGATTCCTGAGTGCAGACAGAGCCAGAAGTAAACCCCTGAGCATCACCGGGTGTGACCCCAAAAGCCAAAAACAAAAAGAAAGGCTGAGCCTTCCTCCCCGTCTTCCTGTTCCCTGCCGTCTCCCCTGGAGGTTTCCGCAGCCGGCTCTCCACACCAGAGCCTTGGGTTGTCAATCAAGCACCCCCTAGCACCAGGAGGCGGGGAGAGGAGGGCGCCAGGCCCCGGTGGAAGCCTCTGGTAGGACAGCAGGCACTGGCACCTAGCACGTGGTCAGCCCAGGTTGGCTCCCCGACACCACAGATGTTTCCCTGAGCCCACCCAAGAGATCCCTGAGCACAGAGCCAGGAGCAAGCCCTGAGCACAGCTGGATATGACCCCTCCCCCCAAAAAAAGATCTTTATTATAAGTCTAAGGGACAGCCTAGACCTGGAGGAGAATTCCCAGAGCTTGGGGGTTCTTCCCCGTCATCCACAAACCAAAGACAGGAAATCACGCAGACAGTTTGACCCACGAGAGGGCACCAGGAAAGCTGCGAACCTTCAGGCCCTGGGCTCAGCCATAGTCTTTACCCACGTGAACCTTGGGAAAGACCACATTATGGGCTGGAGCCATAGCACGGCGGGGAGGGCGTTTGCCTTGCAGGTGGCCGACCCACGTTCGATTCCCAGCATCCCATAGGGTCCCCTGAGCACTGCCAGGAGTAATTCCTGAGTGCAGAGCCAGGAGTAACCCCTGTGCACCGCCAGGTGTGACCCAAAAAGCAAAAAGCACTTTGACCTGTCCCAGGTCCCTAATTTGCCCCCTAGGGAGCTTTTTGGCAAAATCAGAGAGGTCCCCTCTGTTTGCTTCGGGCTGGTGTTTGCGCTGAGAGGGGCACACTGACGGGAGAGCGGCCTTATTTGCTTTGTATTTCCAGGGGTTGGGGGGGGGGAGATAATAGAACAAAGAAAACAAGTGGAGTGCTTCAGTCTTGCCCTCTCCTTCCCAAAACCCCAGGAAATGGACCCAAATAGTAACCGGAAAACATCAACTTGGAATCCACAAGGAAAGCTGCGTCCAGACACACACTCACCCCCCCCCCGCCCTTTTTTGAATTTTGCTGATCACCGCACGGGAAGCTCTGCCCTCCCCGAGACATTGCACCTCAGCCCCTAGGCCACCAGGTCACCTTGGGGAGGCAAGCGACAGTGTCAGGTCAGCCATTCATCACAAAGCAAGCCAACGGCGCCCACTTCATTTCCCAGCAATTCCATCACCGTCCCCCCGGCCCTACCTCCCCACAACCCCCACCCGTCCCCCCCCTCCCCGCCCCGAGGTTCCATCTCCTAATTGCAAAAGCTTTTTGGCATGGGGACGTCTTGGTGACGGGGAGAGAGAGTGCTTCATCGAGGCCATCTCCTCTCCCAAGACGGGGACGGAGGACGCTTAGCCAGTTAATCAGCAAATGCTCCACTCGAGCTTTGGGCCAAAAAAAAAAAAAGAAGAAGAAATCGATTTACATAAAGCTACTCCTCAAGATGAATTTGCCTCTGCCCCCCGCCCCCCCCGCCGCCCCTGCCTTCCCTGTCCAGTCAGCATTAGACATGCTGGCTGGAACAATCGAATTAGGGATGAAAGCCACCGAGGGAGCGGAGGGACAGAGGAGGGACAGAGGGGGAGGGGGGAGGGTCGGGAGGGGGAGTTTCTCGGCTTCGGAGGAGGGTGGAGGCGGTGTAGCATCGGACGCCTTCTCCCGAACTCCGTCGGGCAGATGCGTAGCTCCACACAAAATGGACACGGGCAAAACACCGCCCCGTCCTTATCAGCTCGGACCCTTTGGGCTCACCAACGCCCACCCCAAACACTGATTTTTCCAGCAAGATGAAAACAAAACAAACAAACAAAAAAATCAGCCAGGACAGTTCATGGGGCTTGAAACTTGGCAAGGGGCCGATCAGACTCACAAGCAGGTCCTCACCCTGACGTCATTGGCCGCATCTCCTCTCTGCACACGTAATAAGGACACCCACAAGGACAGGGGGACCTGCGGGGTCCGCGCCCACAGGCGCGTGGATGGACCGGTCAGATGCCGGGAGGCAGAATGCGGGTGACGGTCCCCTCCATCACCTCAGGGCTGTCGGGATAGGGCTGGAGGGACGTCAGCAGACTGTTCACGAGAGGGTACCCCCCGGCCCTACCCACGGGACTGCCTGGTCACTGCGGGGTGCTAATCCCAGAGATTACTGAGCTGTTGGGAAGCTCAGTCACTCGGCCGCATGCTGGACGTCTTTGGTCATAGTGCTGTGAGCCTCGGTTGGCACGGCGTAGGGTCATCTCGTGAAGAGAGCTTCTGTCTGCACCGGAAGCATCAGTTACCCTGCCTGTCCCCGAGAGGCTCCGAGTGTAGTGACGGGGGTGGGGTGGGGGACATGCCCCACTCCCAGGGAAGAGGGTGGAGTGACGGGACTCTTTCAGACTCCTCGCTCCCTGCACCCAGAGGTTTCTTTCTGCCTTCACTGATTCCAGTCAGAGTGGCACGGGGGTGCTCACACGACATGCGTTGCAGGTGCCTTGTCAGCCCACGTCTGTCTGGGCCGTAGCACAACCAGGTTCTGTTTCCGCCCGTCATCGTCTCGTGGGCCCTGTTTGACCCTTGTTTGCCCTCCCTCCCTCCCTCCCTCCCTCCCTCCCTCCCTCCCTCCTTTTCCTTCCGGGGGTCACGGTTTTGGTCTTAGGAGCCAGAGGGGTTGCGTTGCTATCTTTCCCGTCTCATTTCTTTACCTGACTCCGTTGACCGAGTAGCATCCCTTCTCGGCCCCCCCCACCCCCGCCCTGAGGTTGTGGCAGATGGCCAGATGTCATCTCTCCTCATAGGTGTACGTGGAGGCAAAACTGAGCCCGCCGTCGAGGGGTCTCATCTTCTTCACTCGCTGCTCTGCTTTGAGGCACTTGGTTTGTGTCCCACCCTTAGCTCCCGGGGCTAGCACGGAGATGCTCGGGGGTGGGGCATGCAACTGTCTCCTTGGGTTCGTGTCTTCATGGCCTCGAATGACTGCCCAGAAGTGGCTTAACTGAATCCTGCGGTAATTCTGTCCTTCACTTTCCTCTTCCGGCTCATGGCTGGGGACGGAGCCCAGGGCCTCGCACCTGGCACTTGAGTGCCAGCCCTGGCCCCCGTTCTTTTCCTTTTTTTCTTAGTTTATTATTGAGTCACCATGAGACACAGTTACAAGCTTTCATGTCTGAGTTTCAATCACCCAATGATCCAACACCCATCCCTCCCCCAGTGCACATTCCCCACCACCAGTGTCCCCAGTATCCCTCCCCTCTCCCACCCTCCCCCTGCCTCCATGGCAGACGGTTTCCCCCATACTCTCTCTCTCTCTCTACTTGGGGGCATTATGGTTTGCAATACAGACACTGAGAGCTTATATCATACTTGGTCCTTCATCTACTTTCAGCACACACCTCCCAGCCCGGACAATTCCTCCATCCTTGACTTAGCCGATCCCTTCTCTGTCCCAGCTGCCTTCTCTCCCCCGCTCGTGAGGCAGGCTGCCAACTATGGCCCGGCCCCCATTCCTGCCTCTCGGACGTGCTTCCCCATGGTGGCTGCCCCTCCACCCACGGGGAATACGGGCCCCTTCCCCTCCGCTCCCTCACCAGCCCTTGCTGCTGTGGTTACAGTCACTCATGTGCTTTGGGTTCTGCTAGTAAGAGAAGGGAATGAGCATCTTTCCACGAGCCTGTTGGCCTTCTGCCGGTCCACTTTGGAGACGCGTCTGATCAGCTCGGAGGCGTCCACCTTGCTGCATCCCGTCCGTGTTTTCTATCTCTCTTCCCCCTCTCACCCCTTCCCGAAGCAGCCACATTGGATTTGTGCTGTTGACTGAGATTTTCTCCCTCCCCTGGCAGTGCTCGGGTCCGTTAGCTCCCGAGTCCAGCTCCGCTCGGTTCTGGAGCTGCACAGTCCCCTCGCTAGTGGCCCCGGGGGACGACTGGGGCCTTTGGAAGGTGGCCGGTCACTTTTGCGGGGAGGTGTACGAGACATGCCCAATCCCAAGGACTTGCAAGGGGAAAAACAAGAGCAGGAAGTAACTCATCGGCGACTCTGCAGGCTGATTTCATGCCGACGTGATAGTATTTCACAACATCCTAAGTGCCGCCCAGGAGAACCGTCCCCCTTAGGAGCGGGAAGGCCAGAGTGCCGGGCTGGCCTCTGCCCAGGAAAGGCCGGACGATGCCGTGAACGCTCTCCCTCCTCCACCCCGGGGCCCTGCGCAGTCCCAACATAGAGATTACATGTCGCTCTCCCTCCGCCAGGCTGCCCCCAGCCCAAACCTGCACCCTGGGACTCACGACCGAGGCTGACAGCCTTTTATACCTGAAACACGGGTGGTCTCTGCACTTTTATTTTTTTATTGAATCACCGTGAGATAGTTACAAAACTTTCATGTTTGAGTTTCAGTCATACAATGATGGAACACCCCTCCCTCCACCAGTGCACATTCATTCCTCACCACCAATGTCCCCAGGATCCCTCTCGTTCCCCCATCCCACTCCTTCCCCTGCCTCTATGGCAGACAGTTGCCCTCTTTATCTCTCTCTCTGCCTCTCTCTGTCTCTGTCTCTGTCCCTCTCTTTCTTTCTCTTTCTCTCTCTCTCTCTCTCTCTCTCTCTCTCTCTCTCTCTCTCTCTCTCTCTCTCTCTCTCTCTCTCCTTATGGGTATTATGGTTTGCAATACAGATTACAGATACTGAGAGGCCATCACGTGTGGTCCTTTATCTACTCTCAGCACACATCTCCCCTCCCGAGCATCCCTCCAACCATCACTGACTGAGTGACCCCTTCTCCATCCCAGCTGCCTTCTCCCCCAGCTCAGGAGACAGGCTGCCCACCGTGGAGCAATCCTCCTGGCCCTTGTCTCTCCTGTCCTTGGGGGCTAGTCTCCTGTTACGATATTTTATATTCCACAAATGAGTGCATTCTCTGCACTTCAACCCGAGATGCTCCTCTTTAAAATTACCTGAGAGGGGCCAGAGCGATAGCACAGCGGGGCGGGCATTTGCCTTGCACGCGGCCGACCTGGGTTCGATCCCCGGCATCCCATAGGGTCCCCCAAGCACCGCCAGGAGTGATTCCTGAGTGCAGAGCCAGGAGTAACCCCTGGGCATCGCTGGGTGTGACCCAAAAAACAATAATAATAATAATAATAATAATAATAATAATAAAATTACCTGAGAGGCGCTGGAGGGATAGTCCAGCACTAGGGCACTTACTTGCCCTGTGCACGGTGGCCCAGGTTCAAGGACCAGAATCCCACACGACCCCCCGAGCCCCTCAAGAGGTGATCCCTGAGCACAGAATGAGGAGTAAGCCCCGAGCACTGCCAGGTATGGCCCCCAAACAAATCACTATCTGAGACATTGAGATGAGGTAAGTAGGTGCACAGGTAACCAAGTATATCAATATGAGATGTCCTATTTGTTGGCTTTATGCTAATAACATGAAGATAGTGATTGGCTTTGCCGTGTTGCAGTCCCCTCTGAAAAACACATGTTTGTTCACCACCGAGAGCGTGTCCCGGGTTCCAGAAGCATACCAGTGGCAGTTTAGGAGATTAAACCGACGCTCTCAAAGACCGGAGAGCATCCCAGGCACCCGCCCGCCTGCCCGTGCTCCCAGACGTGCTCGGGGTTGAGACGCCTCAAGGTCTTCGGAAGTCTGGGATGGGTTCCAGAACTCTGCATTTCTTTAATCACGGAAAATTCCAAATGTATAGAAAAGTCGATCGCACGCTCTAAGCCGGCCCCCTCTCCACCCCTCACCCAACTCCAGTAGGATTGGCTGCGTCTGTCCCTGCCCAGGTCTCCCTCTTCTGCAGGAGCTGAAGCAAAGCCCTATTCCCCCTCTTTTTTGGGGGGGGGTACTGGAGCGATAGCAGAGTGGGTAGGGTGTTTGCCTTGCATGTGGCCGACCCAGGTTCGATTCCTCTGTCCCTCTGGGAGAGCCCGGCAAGCTACCGAGAGTATCTAGCCCGCAGACAGAGCCTGGCAAGCTCCCCGTGGCGTATTTGATATGCCAAAAACAGTAACAACAGGTCTCACAATGGAGACGTTCCTGGTGCCCAGTCAAGCAAATCGATGAACAATGGGACGACAGTGCTACCTTTTAAATCAAGACCAAGCTTCAAGGCAGTATAACCCATACTACCATTGTCCTATTTAAATTGTTTTGGGAGCACTTCTAGCTCTGTGCTCAGGGATCACTCCTGACGGGGTTCCGAGGGCCCTATGGGGAGCTGGGGCTCGAATCCGGGTCAGCTGTGTGTGAACGCCCATCCCAGTGTACTGTCGCTCCCACCCCCCCCCCAAGTTTCCTTTTCCATGACATGTGCCTGTTTGTTTTCCAAGCACCATGGGTAAATCCTGTCCATGAGACGATGAACCCCCCCCCCCGAGGACAGCAGCTTCCGGGCTCTGGTGACCCCCAGACAGCATCTTCAGACCATCCTGGTCTTTATCCAACTGTCCACTTAGCAAGATGAGCCCAAAAGCATGTGATGAAACCCCTTGGCACTCTTTGGCTTTTTGAATCAGACCCATCTATGCACAGGGGTCACTCCTGGCTCTGCACTCAGGAATTACTCCTGGTGGTGCTTGGGGGACCATATGGGATGCTGGGAATCAAACCCGGATCAGCTGAGTGCAAGGCAAATGCCCTCCCCGCTGTGCTATCGCTCCAGCCCTACCCCCTCAGCACTCTTGCACGTGTCTGCAGTCGTGAAAACAGGGTCTTTTCTTCTGTAACCCCCGGGGAAGACAAGGAGGTGGTGGGGACCGTGAACCCGGCACAGCTGTGTGAGCCCCCCACCCCCACCCCGCCCTGCGCCGGTGGTCCGAGGCGGTCTGCAGAGCAAGTTCAGAGGCAGAGTAGCTTGCCGCTGGTCCCAGGACAAGCCAGCTTGCGGCTCCTCTCGGCAGCGTCTCTGTGCTTGCGTTCTGTCCAGGTCCCCAAAGGGTCCGTGCGTTTGGACGCGCGAGCCCAGAAGGACGGCCCCCCGGGGTGCTGGGGTCTGACACCTGACACCGGGAGGAGCCGGTGTCCCCCGGTGTTATAGACTGGGCATGCTTCTCGCGAGAACGCCAGGGCAAGTAGGAAGGAGGGAGCCAGGGAACACGCTAAGGAAACTCCCGTTGCCCCTCAAAGCAGCAGGACGCGGCCTGGGCTTTTGTTCCCGGGTGTCAGGGAGTCTTCTGCTTCATCGGGTGGCTCCCAAGGGCTCTCTTCAGACTCTTCTGGAATCTCCCTGGGACAAAGGATGGCGGAGCAAGACACCCTGCGGTGTGTGTGTGGGGCGGGGGGAGAAACGGTCATTTGGTTTGGACGGTGACCCACTCCCAAGCGTATCATCCGGCTTATTGAGATGAATGGTGCAGGAGAGAGCCGCCTCTCCAGATCAGATCAATCTTCCCCGACGTCCACATTGTGAGCCCCCAGCCCTGCCCGCTCCCAGGGGAGCAATGCTTCCTGCGCATCTGTCTCCCACCGTTGCTTTTAAAATAAAGCGAGCAGGCCAGGGGCTTTCGTTCCCAGAGCACTGGACTGTCCACCGAGCGATGCAGATTCCCGTCAACTAGATGTGGGGAGAGAGGGCTCCGTCCCTCCCGGCCAGGGTGGGTAGCGTCCAGGAAATGTCTGCTGCCAGAGTTATCGGGAGATGGTTTTGAAACACTTTCCCCCCACATTCATGCTGGTCAAACCCTAATGTAGGGCTGGAGCGATAGCACGGCGGGTAGGCCGTTTGCCTTGCACGCGGCCGACCCGGGTTCAAATCCCAGCATCCCATATGGTCCCCTGAGCACCGCCAGGAGTAATTCCTGAGTGCAGAGCCAGGAGTAACCCCTGTGCATTGCCGGGTGTGACCAAAAAAAAAAAAAAAAAGCAATAAAAAAAAAAACCCTAATGTACAAATGGCCTCCTCCTCCCCACCCTCCACCTCCCCGCCCGTCTCCGACAACTGGGTGGGCCAGTGGTCGAGTCTCCGTCCAAGGGAATGGGAGCAACTGTGTTTGTCTTGACCTGTCCCCAGTCCAGTGCGGTGTCTGCATATAAATGCTTTCAGATCGCTCCCCCGCGACCTGCTCATCTGACTAATCATGAGCTGATGGATTTTTTTTTTGTAATGCCATTGGGAGGGCCCCTGATTGGTCCCAGTCTAGGGAGGCAGACAAAGAAGACGGGGTTGGACGGGGTTGGACCCACTAGCTCTGGTCACTCAGCTCCCCTGAGCTCTCTGGATCTCTCGTCCTTGTAGCTTTTTTTTTTTTTTTAAGCCTTCCTAGATTCTCACCTTGGAGCCTCTTCTTCTGCATGTTTCGGGCCCCGGTGGCTGACCCTCATCTCCCGCGTCTTTAGACTCCCTCTGGCATAGCTCATCCTTTGGGTGCCCAGGTCACCCCTGTCCAGCCTTCAGGGGAGCCGGCAGGCGCAGGGAATTTGCTTCTGTCTTGGGTGATCTCTGGCCACCCATTGGATGACACCCTGCTGGGAGGCCCAGCCTCTCCCTCCCCAGGTGTTGGACAAAGGGTCCAGTCTGCCCTGCTGCCCCCAACTCCCCTTCCCCATCCTGCGTCTTCCCCCCACTTCCTGCTTCCTCCAGGGACCTCGGCAGTCTGCCACTTCCTCCCTCCCTCCCTGGCCCAGAGACCGACCGACTGACCGACCGACTGACCGTCTAACCAAAGACTGGCCTCCTCGCGGGAATCCGCCCCTCCTGTTTCATCCAAACCCAGAGCTGGAGAGAGAGCACAGCCCCCAGGGTGACCTGCCTGGCATGCGCCGATCCACGTTGGATCCCCGCCCCCCTCCCTGGCACCTCCTGTAGTTCCCCCAAGTCCCGCCGGGAATGACTGCTGAGGGGAGAGCCAGGAGTAACCCTTGAGCACCTCACCCCCCAAAAAATATATATATATAGCAACAGCAAAGCATCCAGAACCCGGTCTGGGCACTCCCATCTAGATGATGGAGGGAGGGAGGCGTGAGCCCCTCCGTCAGATTTTAGGGCAAGGATGTTGGCCCCCTGAGTGTTTCCTGCTCCGCAAATGGGAACAGATTCTGAGAAGCGTGAGGAGGGACATCTCCGGTCAGTCGAGCAGACCTAGGGCCAAACAGACGCACGGTCACAAAGAGAAAGAAGTGCAGGGACCAGAGCCATAGCCCAGCGGGGAGGGCGTTTGCCTCGCACGCAGCCGACCCGGGTTCGATTCCCAGCATCCCATGGGGGTCCCCCGAGCACCGCCAGGAGTGATTCCTGAGTGCATGCATGAGCCAGGAGTGACCCCTGAGTGTCACCGGGTGTGACCCAAAAAGCAAAAGGAAAAAAAAAAAGAAAGAAAAGGAAAAGAAGTGCAGCCGATTGGTGGCTGACCCTCCAGGCTTCCGAGTGCTCCACACTCTGCAGCTCTGCCCACCACGCCTCTACAGTGAATGGCGCCAGCAGGGAAACTGAGGCCCAGAGCCCCGGGTCACTGGCTATATACAGGTCGTAAAAGGCCACATTCCCTTCAGAAACAAGAGCCCCCCCAGTTCAGGGGGTGCTTCCAAAGCCCCTTGGGTAGCTTCAGGATCTCCCAGGATTGATTGACATCTGGGAGCAAGTCCCAACGTTCCATTTGATCTCCCAGAGCCTTGGATGTCACCTCAGATGTCACCCAGCCCTCCCTACACAACACACACACACACACACACACACACACACACACACACACACAAAACCTCCTTCAGCCAGGAAGACTCTGCTTTCCTGCTCTCTCTCCCCTCCCCCCACTCCACCCCCATCTGGTGAGCTTGCCTGATCATCTGGGGTGGGTCAGGGTGGGGCACTGGGGGGGGCGGGTCGCTGTCACTTACTGTCACTCTAAGCACAAAGCACACTGACATGGCGGGGGGAAGGCCAGGGAAGCTTTTTCCAGAGCTCCTGGAACTAGACAGGCCTTTTCGATCCATTTATCAAAGTGTCCGCCCGGGCCCGTTTCAAGGTAGATGAAGCCATAATAAATTTGCAAAGAAAGTTAATCTGCGTCCAAAGCATTTTAGTAAATTAAAAAGGCGGGGGTGGGGGGTGGCGGAGGAGGCGGCGGGTTGGCTGGAAGGGGGACGGATTGCTCCTGGCCAGCTCCTGTGTGACTGACCGTCTCCTGAAGAGGTTTGCCGAGGCGGCCTCGCGTTCGGGGAGGGAATAATCTGTCGGTTAATCATTTTCCGGAAGCAGGAAAATGCACTTTAGCTAATGCAGTTGTCCGTGTCTTTGAGAACCCTAATTATTTAAAAAGGCGTCTTGATCCACGGCCCCTTTCCCAGCTCTGGGTGTCACTCCCACAGCCTCCTTGCTCCGTCCCCGTCAGAAAGCGCCACCCTTCTGCCGCCCGCCCGGCCTCCTGCCTTTTGTTGATTCTTTTTTTTTTTTTCCACAAGATCTGGTCCCTCAGCCTCTCTGAGCAGTTTCCCTCAGATGAGCGGGACCCTCCATCCCCAGCAAGCTCTCGGTCCACACCAGGCTCTTGAACCCGACACACAGGTGTGAGCACTTTTTGGCTGGTTTGTTTTCAACACGTAAAGACACTTTAATCTTAATTCTGAGTCAGTACACGATCTCACATCATCTGTGCGGAATTACATATGAAAGAGTGTCACGTCGTAGATGGATGGAAAATCTCTTCCTCTTAGTTGTTTTTAAATTTTTTTTTTATTTTATTTTACTTTTTTACGGAATCAGTGAGACAGACCCTTACAAAACTGTTCATGATTGGGTTTCAGTCGTACAGTGTTCCAACACCCGTCCCTCCACCGGGGTACATTTCCCAGCACCACCAGTGTCCCCAGGTTCCCTCCCATATCATCCCCCACCCCCTGTCTCTATGGCAGGCACTTTTTGCTTTTCTTCTCTCCCTCCCTCTCCCTCTCCCTCTCCCTCTTCCTCTCTCTCTCTCTCTCTCTCTCTCTCTATCTATCTATCTCTATCTCTCTCTCTCCTATTGGGCATTGTGGCTTGCAATATTGATACCGAAAGGTTATCAAGAATATCCCATTATTACTTTTAATACTCAGTTCTTGAGGTGTGAGCATTTTTTAAGGGGCAGTCCCATGCGGTAGTTCTCGCTCGCGCTCTCTCTCTCTCTCTCTCTCTCTCTCTCTCTCTCTCTCTCTCGCTGTATGTGTGTGTGTGTGTGTGTGTGTGTGTCTCCTTTTGGTCATTGTGGTTAATATTGAAAGGTTATCAAGAATATCCCTACTTTTAAAGTGAAAGTAAAGTAAAATTTACCAGTTACACATGCGGAATGGGGAGATGGGGAGGTGGGGGGGAGGGGGGAGCTATACTGTGGTTCTTGGTGGTGTTGAATATGTGCACTGGTGAAGGGATGGGTGTTCGAGCATTGTTTAACTGAGACTTAAACCTGAAAGCTTTGTAACTTTCCACATGGTGATTCAATAAAAGAATAAATTTTAAAAAAAGAATATCCCTACTCTTAATACTCAGTTCTTGAGGTATAAGCATTTTTTAAGTCAGTTCGATGTGGTGGTTCTCTCTCTGTCTCTGTCTCTCTCTCTCTCTGTCTGTCTGTCTGTCTCTCTCTCTCTCTCTCTCTCACAAAGACCCCCAGATCATTGAAAGAAAGGGAATATCCCAGCCCTGCGCCTTCCCCGGCCCCATCAGGAACTCCGCGCCGGAGGTAGTTATAAAATCAATACACAGTCGCGTGGACGATGGCAGCTCCGCTGTCAGAATCCAGAGAGCCTCAGCAGGAGGTGGGACGGATAGAACCTGCTAGCAGACCGTCGCGGGCAGCAGATACTGGCCCTGCCGTCGACCTTTCATATTTTTACTTTTATTTTTTTCTCATCTGGGACTCCATCAGGGGCACATCCCATGGGCAGGTGGGGAGGAAGCCATGCTGGGAACAGCCCCCCTAGAGTGAGGGCAGGCTCGGGGGTTCCCACAGGGAGACCCGGGCGGGCTACCGGCCCCAGAGCTTGGAGCTGAGCCCCCGACAGCAGAGCCTGGGGGCGGTCCTCATCCTTCCCTCCGTACTGCCTGGGGCCCAAGGGGTTAAAACGCTGCCCTCCCGGGTGGCCCTTTGTCCACCTCCAGGCAGGATAATAGTTGACAAGCGCCAAATGTCTCCCCTTTGCCATCCCTCCACCCGCCCCACCACACACACACAGACACACACACACACACACACACACACACACACACACACACACACACACACACACCCCTCAGCTCTTTGCGTCCTGGCCCCCAGCCTGCGCTTGGGGTCTGCAGGGCTTCGGGGGGCAGCCCCAAAGCCAGGGGGAAATCGCATTAGTGGGATGACAGGCTGGGGAGGGGGGGGGCTGGTGGGAAGCAGACACACGACCCTCGAGGTCACGGGCTGACCTCTGCTATCTCCAGGGTGCTCTGGCACCCCGAATCCAGGCCGGAGCCCCGCTCATCAAATTGGACCCGACCAGGGGAGCTGGCCTGGGAATACCCCGATGTCCTTAGGTCACGTGCAGATGGGGGAGGCTGGAAATGGGGGGGGGGGGGCGGAGGGTGGAGGGAGGCACCCAGCTCTCCAGCCCCGGGCCCAGGAATACCCAGAGAGGGGGATTCTCCACCCCTCCACCCCCGGGCCCCGAGCCTGGCTCTGGGGTCTCACCAGGTGCCCCCAGATGCCCCCCCCGGCACTGTCAGCTCCTTCTCAGCAGGTGAGGGTGGGACGGGCGCGCAGGCTTCTCCCCAGGGCCCTGTCGGTGCCCCCAGCTCTCGGGGCTCCGCCCTGCTGTGTCTCTGATGGAGCCTGACCCCAGAGCTGCACACACCTACCCACACGCGCAGGCTGGACCGTCTGTCCTCGCTCCTCTAAGGGCAAGCCCATGAGCACCCGCCGTGGGGTGGCCACACACCCACATGGGGGGACAGTGGGGGACGGAGTGGTCTGGACGGGTGTTCTAACAGAGTTCGCACACACACACACACACATACACACACACACACACACACACACACACACATACACACACACTGGCCATCGGCTGAGGCGGACCGGGTGGTCCGGACGGATGTTCTAACAGAGTTCACACACACACACACACACACACACAGACATACATACATACACACATACACACACACTGGCTGTCAGATGAGGCAATCGGGTGATCTGGACGGATGTTCTAACAGAGTTCACACACACACACACACACACACACACACACACACACACACTGGCCATCGGCTGAGGCGACCGGGAACGTGTGCAGCTGTGGCTCCGTCCGGGCCGGTGCCATTGTTTCTCGCCTGCTTGTTCTGTTTGGGGGCCAGCCCTGGTGGTGCTCAGGGCCGCCCCCCACCCGGCCATGGGGGGCTCTCCCTGCTGTTGCTCAGGGGACAGAACGGGGCCGGCCTCGTCGGCCACGTGCAGGGCAGGCACCTTCCCCAGTGGCTGTTACTCCGGCCCTGGGTAGCGGTGTTTTGGGTCATACCAGTGATGCCCAGGAATTACCCCTGGCGGTGCTCGGGGGACCCTAAGGGATGCTGGGGATCGAACCCGGGTCAGCTGCATACAAGGCAAATGCCCTCTACCCACTGGCCTATCGCTCTGGCCCCGCAGGTGCCTTTTTAGCCTTCCTGTCTCAGGGCTTTTGTTTGCTGCTCAGAACACTTGTCCCAGGACCCTCACTCTGTGTTTGTGTGTGTCTGTATCTGTGTGTCTGTGTGTCTGTATCTGTGTGTGTATCTGTGTCTGTGTGTCTGTATCTGTGTGTCTGTGTGTGGCTGTGGGTATGTCTGTATCTGTGCCTGTGTGTGTGTCTGCATGTCTGTATTTGTGTGTGTCTGTGTGTATCTGTGCATGTCTGTGTGTCTGTATCTGTATGTGTCTGTATGTGTTTGTGAGTTTGTTTGTGTCTGTGTGTATCTGTGTCTGTGTTCATCTGTGTGTCTATCTGTGTGTATCTGTGTTTGTGTGTCTGTGTGTGTCTGTGTATATCTGTCTGTGTGTCTGTGTGCATTTGTGTCTGTGTGTGTCTGTGTGTGTCTGTGTGTATCTGTGTCTGTGTGCATATGTGTGTCTATCTGTGTGTATCTGTGTTTGTGTGTGTTCTGTGTGTGTCTGTGTATATCTGTGTCTGTGTGTCTGTGTGTGTCCGTGTGTGTCTATATGTGTCTGTGTGTATCTGTGCGTGTCTGTGTCTGTGTGTGTCTCTGTCTATGTGTCTGTGTGTGTCTGTGTGTGTGTGTGTGTGTGACTTGCCTGCTGTGGCCTCCCTGTGCCCTGACTGGCTCCCACCTGTTAGAGAAAACACATCTTTCGAGTCTGGAGAGAGCAGAGAGCACTGAGCGCCAGCCCGCCTCTCCCCCGGCCCCTTCCCGTGTTCCCTCTGCCTGTGTCAGTCACGGCGGGTGTCCCTGAGGACGGGGACGTGTCGCTCCCCGGCTCGCGGTGGATTGATCCCTCCCCAGCCCCCAGGCCGCCGCGAGAGCCAAGTCTGGGGCGGAACAGAGAGTCCTAATGAGTACAGAGCAGCACAGTGGGAGGGGCCGTGTCTCGGGTGCGGGGGGCCGGGGGCGGTGGGCAGGAGGGTCCAGGACACACACACACACACACACACACACACACACACACGCCCGTGTTGGATGGGCCTGTGGAAAGGCATCTGAATTCCCCAGGCCTGTCTCTCGGGTGATCTGGGGAGCCCCTGGGGGTCTCTGGCCCCTCTGGATCTGGCCAGGCCCCCTCCCCGGCCCCCGCCCCATACCAGGAGCTCAGCGGGCCGAATGTGGGCCCCCTCTGACAAAGGCTGGGAGCGTGGGGTGACGGGGGGATCGGGCAGCGCTGACCCGTGGTGAGGCGGGGGGGGGGGGCACACCAAGGAATTAGGTGCCTTGTGTGTGTGTGTGCGCGTGCGTGCGTGCATGTGTGTGCATGTGTGTGTGTGTGTGTGAGAGAGAGAGAGAGAGTGCTCGTGCAGCAAGTGACCCAGCAGCCTGGCTCGGGGCCTGAGACTCGAGACCACCCAGGGAGCCCAGCCCTCGGCCTGCCGGCCTGTGGCCATCCCGGCAGAGGCGGTGACTGGTGGCAGCCCCCGGCCCCTCCCCCAGCTCCCGGGCTGCAGTTTGCGTCTGAGCTGCGCGGAGAAGACCGGCCTTGGCTCTAACGCTGCCTCTCTCCCCCCTCCAGGGACCTGAGCGAGAACCAGATCCTGGGCATCCCGCGGAAGGCCTTCCGGGGCATCGCCGACGTCAAGAACCTGTGAGTGACGGCCGCGGCGTCAGCTCGGGGCTCCCGGGCCAGAGGCGGGCGGGAGGGCGGGAGGGCAGGGGGTCAGGGGGGCCCGGAGAGAGGCGGAGGGTCATCGTGCATCCCGGAAGCCCCACCCCCTCCACCCCAGAGTCCCGTTGATCCCGCCCTGGGCCGGCTCCTTGTTTGAGTATGTGGGAGGGGGGGATGTCAGAGCTGCAGCCCCCACCGCAGTCCCTCAGAGTGTGTGAGATGCTGGTGGGGACCGTGGGGGCAGGGGGCGGCATTGCGCCATCGCCAAAGTGTGCACATGCATCTCGGGGGCCAAGGGAACGAGAGGCGGCAGCTTGGCGGGAGTAACGGGACTTGGGAGGTTCCAGACGCCAGTGAGCAGGCCACGTTGTCTGCTCAGTGTTTTCCCGGGGAGAACCCCTAGCGGGTCAGCCCAGGGCCGCGGGCCCACCCACAGAGCTCATCCTTCTCATTCCCTGTCTGTGGGCGCCGTGGACATTGTGCCCATGGCCCTCATGTCTGTGGACATCGTGCACGTGACCCCCGTATCTGTGGGTGCCACGTAATGCCATGTCTCTGGGCGCTGTGCCCGTGGCACCATGTCTCTGGGCGCCGTGCCCTTGGGCACACAATGCTCCCGCATTTTCACACCACACTGTGTGTACGCAGGAATTTACAGTGGCACTCGGCCTGGAAGGAAACTCCCCTCCTTCTCCCAAGCCCCCAGCCCCAGCCTCTCTCCACCCAGCAGCCGTGTTTACATGGCGGAGACCACTCTCCCCTGCACCCATCTTCCGGGAGCCTGCCCCCGAGGTTTCTGCACCCCGGATGGTGATTAAAACACACACACACACACACACACACACACACCACTATTCCGGGATGTCCAGCAGCCGTGGACGATAAAGGCCCGGAGTGCCCAGCTTAGAAAGAAACCATGGCCAGGGACGACCCACAGGTGGGGCCAGTCCACAAGGAGCCCCGCAGGAAGAGGGGAGAAAAACCCAGGTCTTTTTTCTGTTTCCTTCCCCCCCTGTAAGTCTTAACATGGATCTGCTTGGCTTGTCTTAACACCCACCTTCGAGTGGGAAGAGACGGGAGTGTCCCGTCCCTTGGGACTTGGTCAACGTGGGTAGCCGGGGAGAGGGTGCGCGAGTGAAAAGGAAACAGACACAAGAAGAAGGAGACAGACACAGACAGACACACAAGAATGGGACGGACACAAGAAGAATGGGCGCAAGCTCCCATTTTATTTCTCCTAAGCTGTCACTGTCACTGTCATCCTGTTGCTCATCGATTTGCTCGAGCGGGCACCAGTAACTTCTCTCATTGTGAGACTGATTGTTTCTGTTTCTGGCATATCCAATACGCCACGGGGAGCTTGCCAGGCTCTGCCGTGCGGGCAGGATACTCTCGGTAGCTTGCCGGGCTCTCCTAGAGGGATGGAGGAATCGAACACGGGTCGGCCGCGTGAAAGGCAAACGTCCTACCACTGTGCTATCAAATCTTTTATAGTTGATAATCTGAGGAAGTGGGCAGAATGGGAGAGCAGCAAAGAATGCAAACGTTTAACGAAACTGGACGTGGGCCCTGATGGCAGTTTCCCTGGGAAACAGTTCTGCAGCCTCTCCCGAGAAGCGGCTGTGCCTTAGTTACAGGTCAGTTTGTACTGGCATACTGGTTCCCAGGCGTTGGCTCCCGGCACGGGAATCTCCCCGCTTTCCAGAGGCTAAGGGGAGATCAGCGTGTCGAAGTCAGTCAGCGTGAGCTGACACGCCAAGTCATGGCCTCCCCATGCACTCAGCCGGGCCAGAGACGGCCGAGGCAGCGGCTCTGAGCACAGGCCTGCTCCTCCCGACCCGAGACCCGCCGGAGAAGAGGCTCCCGGAGGGGGAGATGGGGTCCCAGGAGGAACCAGGCCTTGGTGCCCTGCGCCCTGCTGGGCGGCCAGCCGCAGCCACAGCGGAAGGGAGCCCCTAATTGTTTCCTGCTTCTGCAGAGAATAGAAAGTCATGCGCCGGGGACACTGGGCTGCCCTGCCCCGCCTGCCCTGCCCTGCCCTGCCTGCCCTGCCCTGCCTGCCCTGCCCTGCCCCGCCTGCCCTGCCCTGGGTAGTTTCTCAGTGCTGCTTTCTGCACTGGCTTCTCTCTGCTGCCTGGCCGAAAGGAAGCACGGGTGTGTGTTTAAGGAGAGCGGGACTACCATTCGCACTGACGGGGGGAAATCAAGGCTCTCGGGCTAACGCGCCTGGAGTTCAGCGCTCCACACACCTGCGGTGTGGCTGGGCGAGGGGCTGGATAAAGACCGGGGGAGAGACAGGACCGCAAAGACATGGGGCAGCCCGAAAGCCAGCTGGGGAAAGAAAAGAAGTCAGAGAAAGCCGTGATGATGAGCCGCGGTCCGCAGCCGGCTTGGGAGAAGCAGCCTGGTGGGGGGGGGGGGGGGGGGGGCGAGGGGGGGGCGGTGTCCCCGCGCCCTGTCTCGCTGCGCGGTGGTGTTTTCCTCTGTTCCCGGCGTGTGTTTGCCAGGCGTCTGCAGGACGGGCATTCCAGAGGGGAAAATCGATAACCCCCGTCTCCGCCAGCCAGCACAGCTCGGAATTGACGGCTTCAAAACAAAGCCGGTCCACGGCCTTTGTGTTCTGCCCTGCCTGCCGCTTCCCGAGATTAATGAGGGCTGTCTCCCGTGGGCGGCGCGGGGAGCAGGCAGGCGCGATCTCCTCGTAGGCGGGGAGGGGGCGGGGCGGGGGGGGGAGGACCGTGCCTCCCCACTCATTCATCGGAGATCCCTGGCCACTCAGCTGGCGGCCAGCACACCAGGGACAGAGTTCTACGCCACCTGGAGCCTCTTCCTGCCTCCCAGCCCCATCCCCTCCCCCACACATCACCGCCCCGCTGTTCTTTCAGCACCTCCAGCTTCTCCTGCCACCGGGCCTTTGCACCTGCTGCTCAGACACCCCTGCCCCCCCCACTTCTCTTCCTTCAGGTCCCCGGATTCAGGTTCTATCTCAAGGGGTCCTTCCTGGTCCCAATCACAGTTCTCCCTGCACTGTCCCCCACAACCTCTCCATCCTGGTCCCCACGCCCACTTCTCCAGCACACCCCTCCCCCCCGCCCACCACGTCCCACCAAATGTACCTGTTCTGTTCTGTCAGTGTTTGCAAACAGCCTCCTATACCTGGTCCTCGTGGCCTGTGATTAGCAGCTGTTCCAAAGGTGACGGGGGACGTGACAGAGGGAGCAGGTTCCACCCTGGCTCGTGGGGCGGGGGTGGGGGGGGGAACTCCCTGGCTAGGGCTAGGAAACCCAGCAGGGGGCAAGGACCGTGCGGGCTGTGAGGGTGCGAGTCAGCTTCCAGCTACCAGCCTGCCTGTGGGAGTGACCAGAGTAGGGTCCTCCCGGCGGGTGGGGGGTGGGCACTGGGGTCTGGGACAGCCTTGGTGTTTCTCCCATTCCTGGCTGCAGAGGTTCCGGGGGGCGGGGCCTTGGCCTTGGCGGTGGCCCACGGAGCACTGGGCGTCCATCCACCGAGGGCCTTTCCCAAAGCCACGCGGGTCTGAGTCTCACAGACCCAGGAGGCGGCTCCGGCCACAGCCGGCGGGTGGGACGGTGGTGGACGTGGGTGGTGGCAGGGCCTGGGCTGAAGTCGGCCAGCCGTGAGGAGCCAGCAAGCAGAGTGGACACCGGGGCAGCAGGCAGAATGGACCTCAGGGACATCAGGCAGAGTGGACCCTAGGGCAGCAGACAGAGTGGACCCCAGGGGGCAGCAGGCAGAGTGGACCCCAGGGGGCAGCAGGCAGAGTGGACCCCAGGGGGCAGCAGGCAGAGTGGACCCTGGGGGCAGCAGAGTGGACCCAGGGACAGCAGGCAGAGTGGACCCCGGGGGCAGCAGGCAGAGTGGACCCTGGGGCAGCAGACAGAGTGGACCCCGGGGGGCAGCAGGCAGAGTGGACACTGGGGGCAGCAGGCAGAGTGGACCCCGGGGACAGCAGGCAGAGTGGACCCCGGGGACAGCAGGCAGAGTGGACCCTGGGGGCAGCAGGCAGAGTGGACCCTGGGGGCAGCAGAGTGGACCCAGGGACAGCAGGCAGAGTGGACCCCGGGGGCAGCAGGCAGAGTGGACCCTGGGGCAGCAGGCAGAGTGGACCCCGGGGACAGCAGGCAGAGTGGACCCCGGGGGGGCAGCAGGCAGAATGGACACTGGGGGCAGCAGGCAGAGTGGACCCTGGGGACAGCAGGCAGAGTGGACCCCGGGGGCAGCAGGCAGAGTGGACCCCGGGGACAGCAGGCAGAGTGGACCCCGAGAGGGCAGCAGGCAGAATGGACACTGGGGGCAGCAGGCAGAGTGGACCCCGGGAACATCAGGCAGAGTGGACCCTGGGGGCAGCAGGCAGAGTGGACCCTGGGGACAGCAGGCAGAGTGGACCCCAGGGACAGCAGGCAGAGTGAACCCCGGGGGCAGCAGGCAGAGTGGACCCTGGGGGCAGCAGAGTGGACCCAGGGACAGCAGGCAGAGTGGACCCCGGGGGCAGCAGGCAGAGTGGGCCCTAGGGGTAGAGCAGATGGAGTGGGCCCTGGGGCGGGGGTGAACGGCAGAGTGGCCGTCAGCAGGCCACAGTCCGCTGCAGACCCGCAGCACGAAGCCCCTGGAGTGGCCTTTACCTTGTTCTGGTTGGGGCCCCCCACCCGGCTCTGCACTCAGGAATCGGCCTGACCGCCCCAGGGGCCCTGAGGGAGGCCAGGGACCAAACCCCGGTGCCCTCCCTGCTGCGCTCACTCCTGGCGTGTCTGGGCAGGGGGTCTGCAGCCAGCACGCTCGCGAGGGCCAGGCCGAGCTGCGGGGACCCCTGGGGAGGGGGCACCTAGGGGGGACGGTTGCCACCTCGCACCGTTCCCAGAGTGCTGGGGGCCCAGCCTCCCCTCCTTGGCGCCCCCGGTCAGCGTGGGCCCAGGAGAGCGCCAGGAGGAAGCTGCAAGAAGACCCCCCGCCCGCCCAATCCCTTCCCTCCGCCCCTCTCCTCCCGCCTCTGCCAGTCCCCTTGCCCGGGCCAAACGCATCTCCTGGGAATAAGAGGACTCGCGGGCACAGGGTTAGGACAGTTTTGTCTGCGGAGGAGACAGAGAAGGTTTAGAGTAGGACCAGGCCTTTCCCCCCATGCCCTGCAGCCCCCCTGCCCCCCAGAGACCACTTGGCTCTCCGCCCCCGGCCAGCTCAGTAAGTACCATTGATCTGCCCAAGCAAATCTCCTGAAATGAGAAAACAATGGCCCGGACAGGGAGTCAGACCCCGCTGGCCCGTGGGGATTGGAGAGTGTGTGGCCACAGCAAGGGCGGCTGGGAGTTGCACTGGGGCAAGGGGAACCCCCCAAGTCTCTCTTCTCTCTCTCTTCTCTCTCTCCCCTCTCCTCTCCCTCTCTATTCCTCTCCTCTCCCTCTCTATCCCTCTCTCTCTCCTCTCTCTCTCTCCTCTCTCTCCTTTCTCCTCTCTCCCTCTCTCTCTCCTCTCTATCCCTCTCTCCTCTCTATCCCTCTCTCCTCTCTCTCCTCTCTATCCCTCTCTATCCCTCTCTCTCCTCTCTCCTTTCTCTCCTCTCTATCCCTCTCTCCTCTCTCCTCTTTCTCTCCTCTCTTTCTCTCTCTCCTCTCTCTCCCTCTCTCTCCTCTTTCTCTCTCCTCTCTTTCCTCTCTCTCCTCTCTTCTCTCTCTCTCCTCTCTTTCCTCTCTCCTCTCTCCCTCTCTCTTTCCTCTCTCTCCTCTCTCCCCTCTCTCTCCTCTTTCTCTCTCCTCTCTCTCTCTCTCTCTCTGTCTCTCTCTCTCTCTCTCTCTCTCATTCCTCAGCTCCCGGTGGGGTCAGAGGTATGTCATAGGTGCAGACATGCATACAAGGCAAGTGCCCCGGCCAGGGGCAAAACCCTAAGTAGGAAATCCTCAGTGGGGAAGAAGTGAAGGTTTCTGTCTGCGCCTTCGGGTGCCTGGAAGCCGCCCGCCGCGCTGCGCAGGTGTGTCTAATCAACGCACAAGCCCTGCCTGGGCATCGGAGGGAAACACTTCTGATGGGCCTCTAGGCTATGTAGGTGGGGAAACTGAGGCTCAGAGCAATGCAGAGGCTCTCCCCGGGTCGCCCAGCAGCTGGACAGTGGACAGACATGCCTGGGCAGAATCCCAGCCTGGGCCCCGTGTCTCGGGGGAGGGGGTGGGGGGCTGCTGCTTGGCTTTTGCTTCTCAGCCCGAGACAGCCCAGAGACGGGGTGGACCCAGGGTGACGTCTTGGGGGAAACAGTAGCCCTGGATCCGCGAGGTCTTGCTTGGTCTGTTTTTGTTTGGTGGGGGGGGGGGCTCAGCCTGGTGGTACTCAGGGGTACCTCCTGGCTCTGCACTCAGGACTCACTCTTGGCGGTGCTCGGGGGACCCTATGGGATGCCGGGGATCAAACCCAGGTCAGCCCCGTGCAAGGCAGGCGCCCTCCCCGCCGTGCTGTCGCTCCGGTTTGGGGAAGGCCCTTTGGGGAAAGCCCCTTCTGAGGTCACTGAGCCCCGGGCCATGTGCTGCCCGCCGTGGACAGGCTTTGGGGAGCGGGCGGGGGAGAAGTCGAGTGGGAGACCTTGGGAGCACTGTGGCCGGGGCCCTCCCCCAGGGCCTCTGGCCTCTCCCCCCTCCCGGTCACTAAGCCCTTCTATTTGGGGTTCATTGCAGCTGCTGAGTGGACAAGGAGACGCCTTAGCCCATTTCCGGGGAGTTGGGGGGGCTCACGCTCCACACTGCCCATTCCCTACACCCTGACACAGCGTACAGCCTCACACATCCACCCTCACGGGACCCCAAACTCCCCGACACTCCCCCTGCTGGGCCTCCTTCCCATCCCCCCTCCCCCGCCCCCAACACTAAAGTATAAGCACTAGCTTAGGGCGTGTTTTCCTGCTCTGGGGAGGGCAAGCAACACCCTCCGGTCTAATGCCACCGCAAGGCCTGAGCACTGATGTCAGATTCCCCTCCTCCCCAGAAGCCCCCAACCTTCCCAGGGCGCAAGAAAGTGCAAGGTCAGCGAACAGAGCCGCCCTGTCCGGCTTGCTGACCCTCCCCCTCCCCCTCCCCAAAACCCTGCTCCGACCATCCTTCCCCACTCCCCGCTTTGTGACCTTATTTACAGATGACACCTGGTGGCTTTCTTGGCCTCCGAGTCCCTAGAAGACAGAGGCAGCCCTTAGCCAGCTGCCACCCAGGCCCCCAGGGCCTACTCAGCGCTCAAATTCCTCCGTGTGTCCCAAAGGTAGAAAGAAGGAAGAGCAGGAGAATTGCCCTTAGTAGGAATCTTGCCAGTGTGAGCAGGAGAATTGGCCCTTAGTAGGAATCTTGCCAGTGTGAGCAGGCGAACTGGCCCTTAGTAGAAATTTTGCCAGTGTGAGCAGGCGAACTGGCCCTTAGTAGGAATTTTGCCAGTGTGAGCAAGCAAACTCGCCCTTAGTAGGAATTTTGCCAGTGTCAGCAGGAGAATTGGCCCTTAGTAGGACCTTGCCAGTGAGAGCAGGAGAACTGGCCCTTAGTAGGAATCTTGCCAGTGTCAGCAGGAGAACTGGCCCTTAGTAGGAATTTTGCTGATGTGAACAGAAGAACTGGCCCTTAGTAGGAATCTTAGTAGGAATCCTGCCCATGTGAGTGGGAGGTCTGAGATTGGTCAGGGAAGGGACCCCTGTGACCGTGACACCGGGAAGGGGTCCCTCTGGGCAGGAACAGGAAATGATATGTGTGTTACCTGTCACGTCAACCTAGAAGAAAGAGTCCCTGCGTGGAGGCAGGCCTGGGGGCAGAGGGACTCGGGGGACACTGGTGAAGCGATGGGTGCTGAGTGCCGGGACATTGCACACCCGACATCCGATCGTGATTGACTTTGTAATTCACAGTCATTAAATAGTTATTTTAAGGAAAAAGAATCTTTTTAACTAAAAAAAGAATATTTCAGGGCCCTCATGTCCCAGAGGAGAGGCCCAGCGCCTGCACCTTGGCCCACCCCCTGCTTGGCCCCGTAGTGTTGGAGAGTCGTGGACAAGCCCAGGGGAGTTGCTTTTCGCTTTCCCCCGTGGTCACTGCACACTCAGACGCGGGTGGCCTGTCAGACGTGAGCGAGCCCCGCCTGACGCGAGCACCTCGAACGCTCTGCGTCCTCTCCTCGTCCTTGCATGGGACAGTTCCCACAATCCCGAGGGTCAGGCGGTTTGCCAGAGGTCACGGGGGCGCCCCTCGTCACGGTGAATGTGACTTCGGCCCAAGGACTCTGCCGAGAGGAACGAGGAAGGGTCGGCGTGGACCCTGAGCTAAGGGGAGGGGCCCGGAGAGCTTGGACGGGCTGTGTGTGGTGCTTGCTCTGCACCCAGCCAGCCCCCAGCCCATCCCGCACCCGAGCACCCCTGGGTGTGGCTCAGGACCCCGCCTCCCTCCCGCCCTGCTCCCCAAAGACCCACTACAGCGAGAGCCGCAGGCCTGGCCGCAGAAGCGGGCAGTAGCCGGTGGGCCAGCCCCGCCCTTGCTGGTTCGATTTTTTTTTTACCCCCCCTGGAGAGGTCGATGGCTGTGGGTGGTGGTCGCCGTCCTAACCTCGCTGCCCTTGATTTGTCGAGGTCAGGTCGGCATCAGTGGACGAGGTCCCCCACCCCTGACAGTGTCCCCGGAAAGGAGGGAGGGCAGAGGGGAGGGGAGGGGAGCAGAGCCAGGGAACAAAGCCTCCCTTCTGAGCCCTTGGAGACTTTCGTTCCCCCCACCAAGCCCCCCGAAGAGGGGTGGAGGGGGCGCTGGCTTGCCTGGGGCCTTCCTTTCTGGGTGCTGCAAAACGGAGCCAGGGGCTAGGAAATGTGGCTGCCCGCTCCCCCCCTCCCTTCCCCTCCCACTCCATCTTGCAGCTGGACAGCCAGCAGTGGCCATCTGCCTGAGGTCAGTGCGACTCTCCCCCGAGCACAGGGAGGACAAAGACAGGTGCCAGGAAGAAGATACCCCGACTCAGCCCTGACTCATCCTGGGTGGTCTCATGTGTCTCTGCAGAAGGGGCCCTGCATGTACACACACACACACACACACACACACACACACACACATACGCACACACGCACGCACGCACACACACATATACACACGCACACACGCATGCACACACACACATACACACACATACACACACACGCACACACACGCACGCATGCACACACACATACATACACACGCACACGCACACACGCATGCACACACGCGCGCACACGCACACACGCATGCACACACATACACACACATACACACACGCACACATGCACACGCACACACGCATGCACACACACATACACACATGCACGCACACACAGGCATACACACACGCATATGTACACGCACACACACATACACACACGCACGCACACACAGGCATACACACACGCATATGCACACGCGCACACACACATACACGCACGCACACACAGGCATACACACACGCATATGCACACGCGCACACACGCACGCACACACACATATACACACACGTACACACAAGCACAGCACCAGAGCACCCCGCTAAAGCAAGCCCCCCAATCCGGCGGGTCCCAGGACATTCGGGGGGCATCCTAGGACATCAGACCCTTAGCACCGCCCTTGCCCGCTGAGTGTCTGAGAGCGTACCCTGTGAAAAGGCTCCGCGCGGGCCTTATTTATAAGGCCGAGGCCGCCGGCGGGCATGTCCCAGTGGGGGTCCCGGCACCAGCTCGCCCCGTGGAGGGCTGCCACCGACTTCCACCCCGGCAGACGGCAAGCGCAGACGCCCTCGGTGTCCGGGGAGCCCCAAGCAAGAGGCATGCCCAGACATATTTTAAATATTCTTAGGTGGCATCGACCTTCCCGCGACCTTGGCAAAGGCCACGGGAGCCGCCCCTGCCTGGCTTCCCGGCGAGAGACAGGTCCTGTGTTTTTCCCAGCTGGCCGCCCCCCAACCCCCGTCTGTCTCTCACGGCTGACCCTTCCCTCACTGGAAACTGTAATATCGCCATTTGCATAAGTACCATCACATTCACCCACGGTCAGTCGGCGCGGTTGGGGGGCGGAGGGGGGGTCCGGTTTTGACTGAAGCAGGCGGGGGTGGGGGGCTGTTGGGGGCTGATTGGTACTCTACCCTCTACCGGGCATCCCTGGCCAGGGCCACGTCCAGCTCAGAGATCTCTTTCAACAACAGCTCACCAGCAGCCGACCCCCGAAACCTTTGGGGAAATGAATTGGCCTCTCACCCCTGCGGGCCAAGCCCCCTGTTCTCCTGGCCGTGTAAAACGTCAATTAGATTCCCCAGCTGAATTTCACTCTTGTCTCCTTAAGCATGTCCTGCCCGCAGGCCCACGGATGTCCACTGCGGTCGGTTGGTCGGGCGGTTGGTTTCTCTGGGAAAGGGACGTCACACCACTTCACCCCGAGTCCCTCCCTGGCCGCGTGTGGTCCCTGGAAGGCGCCAGGCCCTGGGTGCGTCAGGAAAGGCAGGGCTGACGTTTGGGGGGGTTTCGTTTCGTTTCCTTCTGTTTCTTCTTGGGTCACACCCGGCGATGTACATTGGGTTCCTCCTGGTTCATGAACTCGGGAATGACTCCCGGTGGTGCTCGGGGACCCTATGGGATGCTGGGAATCGAACCCGGGTCCACCGCGTGCAAGGCAAATGCCCTCCCTGCTGTGCTATCACTCCCTCCAGCCCCATTGGGTTTTTTTTTTTTTTTGGCTCTTGACCTTTAGGGCATTTTACAAGAGTTGAAACAAAGGGATTTTTCAAAACCTTTTCTAACGCATCACAGCAGAGCCTGGCACGCTCCCCGTGGCGTATTCAATATGCCAAATGTAGTAACAATAACAGGTCTCAGTCCCCTGACCCTGAAGAGAGCCTCCAGTCGTTGGGGAAATCGAGTCAGGAGAGGCTGCTAAAAATCTCAGGACTGGGAAGAATGGAGACGTTCCTGGCGCCCACTCGAGTAATTCGATGAGCAGTGGGATGACAGTGAGACAGTGATTCCTGACACACAGGCCCCCACACACCCAACTTAGACCTGCCTGTGCTTACATAAGCCGAGGGATTCCTGAGTTCTGAGGCTCTCACGAGAAGGTCCGGCTCTTCTTGCCACACGAACCGAAACCCAAAGAAAGGGCTCATCTTGGCCCCCAAAACCCCGGCACACCAGGAGCGGTCAAGTCTTTGAATAACCGAGGGCTTCTGCTTCAGAGAGGCCTCAGGACCTGAGCACTGGGAAGTGAGTCTCCCCGCCTCCTCAGGCTGTGAGACAGCCAGGACTAGAACCTGTTTGTCTTGCGGGGGTTGTTGTGAAGACGTGTCAGCAGTCTGTGCCTCTCCAGCCTCCAGACGGCCCCGGGCACCTGCCATCTCTCCTGGTGGCCAGGACATCCATATGACCTCTCTCTCGGCGAGGGGCCGGCCCCTTGCAGGAGAAAAGGCTTCCTGGGCGAGCCCGTCCACCCCAAGACCCTTCGCCCGGCTTATTGCAGTTAGAGTTCCTGAAATGAATTCCTTCCTCTGCCCCGTTTTGCAGCCGAGACACGGAGGAGCGGGGCATGTTGTAGTAGGTGGTTTGGCTGACTCCTTCTTTCTGCACCGCAGCCAGCCCGACTGCCTGTGGAATAAAGGACTTAGAACCGGGCTCTCTCCACTCAGGGGATCTTGGGCTTATGGGGCTAGAAAGGGCTTCAGGGAGGAAAAACAAAAACAAAAACAAAAACTAGTTCACACCTTCCCTTGGTTAAAACAAAACTAAACAAAAACACAGCTCTGCGGGTGGTCCAGCATCTTCGCTCTGCCTGGCCCCCAGACCTTAATCCCGTTGACCCTTGGTCCTGCTGATGGCGGCAGAGAGGTGATGGGGGTGAGGGGGGGTATGGAAAAAGGCAAAGTTTTGCTCAGTCAGGCTCCAGCGAGCCTTCTCACTGGGAGCACGGTGAGACAGAAGCAGGAAGGCAGGGAATATAAAATGTCCCTTTTCTCCCTCTCTGCTCACAAGGTTTCCGCGGGAAGGGCAACTCGGAACTGGCTGAGCCGCTCGAAGCCCGTCAGCCTGAAGGACTCTGGCAGGCTTGGGGGCGTAGGAGGTGCCCCCCCCCCACCGGGGTTTAGTTACCTGGTCACAGGGTGGGTGGAGGCAGGGAGGGAGATAACTGGCTTGGGGTAAGGAGCCTGTGGAGGAGGGGGTCGGGCCTGAGGTTCGGGCGGGTTTCTGTTTGTTTGGCTGGGGGGAGGCCCACGCCTGGTGGTGCTCAGGGCTGATTGCTGACTTGGGGTGTGATGTCCTGGGAAGGGAGTTTCGCTCGCACATTGGCCAGACCAGACACGAGGATGCAAATGCAAGGCCCCTTTTTTGCTAGCTCGAGCTAGGGTCCGAGTCTCATCCCACGCAGTGGAGTCTCGACAAGGACCCCGACTCAGAATTCTGAGCAGCTTCTATAGGGTTTGGTGACATAACAGCATTTTTTTTTTCTAGGAACTGGCGATATGTTTCCAGTTCTTGTAATTCTCGTCCCTGTCCGGTCCTGTGATTTCAGGGGCCAGCACTGTGTGTCCAGTTCTTGGCCCCAGCCCTAGTGACCCCACTCCCTCGGCCCTCTCTACCTGGCGGGGCACCTCTGCCCAGGCCCCCTACTCTGAGAGGCTGCTCCCACGGGCCCGGTTTCCCTGCCCGGGGTGATGCTGTTTTCTGAGAAGGCGGGACTCTCTGGTGGGGGAAACTGAGACTTAGACCTGCTGAGTTTGGGCCTTAAAGGGCAGCCTGTCATGGCTCCACGTCAGCCTCACAGGGGAATCACTCCTGGTAAAGACCCAAGGGCGTGCTGAGGATCGAACCCGGGTTGGCTCCACTCGAGAGAAGCGCCTGGCCCCCAGTACCCGGGCCTGGTTGGGAAGATGAAAGACAAATCGGTGGCAGAACCAACCAGCTACGAGAAGGCGTCCTCACTCCCCACCGCCTCAAGGCATTTCCCTGGGGCTGGCGCGATAGCACAGCGGGGAGGGCGTTTGCCTTGCATGCGGCCGACCCGGGTTTGATTCCCAGCATCCCATAGGGTCCCCCGAGCACCGCCAGGAGTAATTCCTGAGTGCATGAGCCAGGAGTAACCCCTGAGCATCACCGGGTATGACCCAAAAAGCAAAAAGAAAATGATGGCTATGGAGCTATGGATCTGATAATGTCCCCACAGGCTTCCGACACTGACACGTGACACCCCCACCGTTAGAATCTTCAGGGGGTGTCCAGGGGCAGGGGCCAGAGGGATAATAGAGGGACAAAAGGTGCTTGCCTTGCCCACAGCTGACCCAGACTCCTATCCCAACACCACACAGGGGTACCCCCCTGAGCCCCGCTAAGAGTGAGCACAGAGCCCCAGAGTAAACCTTGTGTATCACCAGGAAGACCCCCCAAAAAAAAAAACAAATAGAATCTCCCAAGGCTCCTTCGGTGGGACAGAATCCATCAGAGGTGACGCCGTTCACGCCAGGAAGACAAACAGATTGCCTCGGGGTGAGGGGGCCACGTAGGAGGCAGGTGCCTGTTCCCCCCAAAACTCCCCATATTCCCACTTACAAGCTCAGAAAATAAGTCTCAAGGAGAGCAGGTTAGTTAGGACGGAATCCTGATGCTGATCTCTTCCTCCCCACCTCACCCTCCTCTTCCTCCCAAATGCCACCGGGAGCAAAACGTCTCCCGCACGGGCACCCACAGCGTTGCTTTTCCGAGTTTTCTGCCTGTGCAACGTGGGACTCCCACCGTGGCCACCGCAAGCTGGGCCGACTCAGAGACACCATTTCCGGTCCCGTTGACAAAGTTGTCAGAAATCCTACCCACTTGCTCAGCTCCTGTCAAGCTTGATGGGAATTGAGAGCCGCCTGGACCAAGAGCCACACGTGGGGGCTGGAGCGATAGCACAGCGGGGAGGGCGTTTGCCTTGCACGCAGCCGACCCGCGTTCGATTCCCAGCATCCCATAGGGTCCCCCACCCCCAGCACTGCCAGGAGTGATTCCTCCTGAATGCAGAGCCAGGAGTCACCCCTGTGCATCACCGGGTGTGACCTAAAAAAAGAAAAAGGTAAAAAAAAAAAAAAGAGCCACAAGTGAAATTGAACTCTCTTTACTCCCAAGCACCTCCCTTCTGAAGTCCGGGCTAACGGGTTAAGCCGCCGTTAATTTATGCCTTCGTGGTACCGTACATTCATCGAGAATATATTTGTTGAAAATTTCCTGGAGCTTGCATTTACGGTTGTCAAAGGGGCTTTCATCGGGGGGGTTGTGGGGGGGGTGGGGACAGATGGGGAAATGGTGCTGGTTTTAATTACAATTCTAAATAGCTTCCTAACCACCGTGAACCCTGGATCTACATCACCGTTATGACAGCCGCGCCGTTCCCGCTGTATTGATTTTGTCATTTGCTTCATTACGGCTAATGCAAACCTTTTGTACGGCCCCAACTCGGGCGCGACTCTCTTCTTGAAAGGGGCACGGGGAGGACGTCATGACCGACAGGCACACACACACACACACACACACACACACACACACACACACACACGCAGACGTCCCTCCAGCCCCTGCGCCACCTCAGTGCTGACTGAAGGGAAAATCGGGACGGAACATGGTCCTAAAAAAAAGGCAGCTGTCCGGCCCAGAGGACAGAAACATTCTTCCAGCCGGTGGCTCCCCGCTGAGCTGGTTCACAGTCCTACAGGCGGGGCTGGCCCCGACGCCAGGACTGTCCCCTCACACCTGGCTCTATGCAGAGGGGCCGGGGCAGCCGCCCGGACCCCGCTCACATGTCCCCCAAGGGAGCAGGGCGGGGCCGATCTGTCGGCCACGTCCCTGTGTGAGCACCGGAGGAGACGGGAGAGACCAGAGTGGGCGCCTCGAACCCCCAGACAGGACTCTGAGAGGGACCCTCGTTGGGGAGAGACTGAGGAAGTCAAATCAGACACAAGAACGCCCCCCGCCCGTCCCAGGGTGTCTGTCAGACATCCAACGAGGTGGCGTGTATGGGACATACCGGACCGTGGGCGGGGGTGGGGGGGAGTTGGCCTGGACACGGGCAGCTGTCGCCTGCGGCAGGGACTCGAGAATAGGGTCCTCCCCCCGGGGCTGGAGCGATAGCACAGCGGGGAGGGCGTTTGCCTTGCACGCGACCAACCCGGGTTCGATTCCCAGCATCCCATAGGGTCCCCCGAGCACCGCCAGGAGTAATTCCTGAGTGCAGAACCAGGAGTAACCCCCCCTGTGCATCGCCAGGTGTGACCCCCCCAAAAAAAAGAATAGGGTCCCCTGGCCGGTGTGAATCCCAGCGTCACACCACGGACAGATCCCCCATAGCTACAGAATCGAGTGGTGAGGCTGGAGAAGGTTCTAGAAGCCCTGCCCCAGGCCTGTTTCCCCACGTCCCTGCTTGGGGTGGAACCCTGGCCTCACTGGAGGGTTTTCACAAGGCCCTGAGGCGAGTCGGGGGTGCCGGGGGCATGTGGCAGGGGCTTAGCCACTTGACCACCATACTGGGGGAGTTTTTCATTTTATTTGGGGGGTCCTAGTGGTGCTCACTGGTTATGAAGGCGGTGGTGGTCATTGTGGGGGGCACACCCGACAGTGCTCAGGGCTGACCCCCGGCTCCACATTCAGGGATCACTCCTGGTGGGGCCCATGGCACCATACGGGGTGCTGGGGATCGAACCCGGGTCACCTCTGCCTGCGTTGGTGCCGGGAGGGAGGGAAGGATCAGAGAAGCAACATCCCCAGAGACAGCAGGCGCCGAGCCCAGCAGACTGAGCCGTGTGTCCGCCCATCACTGGCTTCTGTAGATTGCAAGGAGGGGTCGGGGGAGAGCTGGAGGACAGGGGCCTCCCTAGACACCTCAGACGCTCGGCGAAGAGCTGCCACGTGCACTCACTCCTGTGGCCTTTTGTTCTTCCAGTTTCTGCCAAAGTACAGACGGAGGAAGTTTGGGATTGAGAAGTTGCACACCCCTGCATTAAAAGCTCGGCAGGCGCTGTATTTTTTGTTTTGGGTTTTGTTTTTTTTTGGGGGGGTGGGGGGGGCTGTTGTGCTGAATCTGTTTGTTCCCGTTCTTAATTGAAACTGAACGGCACACGGGACAGGGCTGACTGCCTCGGCTTCTTTCCTCGAGGTTCTCACCCTGAGAATCGCCTACGGGGGTCCCCGTGGGCTCCATCTCCCCATAGGAGCGAGCGTGTCTTTCCTTCCTGCAAAGTTTCGATGGCTTCTCATATTTCAGTCTCGCAGAGGCCGGGGAAGTCTCTGAGGCTCTGAGCCGCCACCCTGCTCCAGAAAGAACCTATTGACTGTGGCGAGTAAAGGTCTCTGCTCCGGAAGGGAAGAAGGGATCAAGGGATTGATTTAAATCTCAGAAGGATCTGAGCACAGAAGAACGGGAACTTGTCCTTAAGAATCTCGTTAGACGTTGACCTCGGGTGATCCAGCTTCAGAGCCTTTGGACATCAAGTCAGACAGAGGGGTGTTTGTTTTTTTTTTTTTTATCCGTCCCTCTCAGAGAGCCCGGCAAGCTACCGAGAGTATCCCGCCTGCACAGCAGAGCCTGGCAAGCTCCCCATTCTATATGCCAAAAACAGGAACAACAAGTCTCACAATGGAGACGTTCCTGGTGCCCGCTTGAGCAAATCAATGAACAATAGGATGACAGTGCGGTGCACACCCCTGCATTAAAAGCTGCATTATAATTTGAAATAAATTATATATATATAATTTATTTCAAATCAAGGAAAAGTAGGCTCTGCCACAGCTAGAGTTTCAGAGTGCGTGCATTTAACTATTTTTTTCAGGCACAAAACTACCCCTATTGGCTAGACATTTATATTCTATCTCCCTTTTAGCTAAACTTTTTTTTTTTTGCTTTATGGGTCACACCCAGCAATGCACAGGGGTTACTCCTGGCTCTGCACTCAGGAATTACAGCTGGCGGTGCTCAGTGGACACTATGGGATGCTGGGAATCGAACCCCGGTCTGCTGCGTGTAAGGCAACCGCCCTCCCCCCGCTGTGCTATCACTCCAGCCCCCATCTATCTATTTTTATTTATTGCTAAACATTTATTGTGTCCATTTTACATTTATTTTTGTCCATTTTACAGACCAGAAAGCCAAGTCCTGGCATTTGGCTCAAGAGGGCTTCTCTAAGAAAATACCAGAATTGGATGTGGGGGCGGGGCGGTGCCTAGAAACATTAAGGATTTGTCTCTAGCAATCTGGACACTGGGAAGTCCAGGATGAAGGCACAGGAAGGTTGAGTGAGCACAATTCCTGAGTGCAGAGAGGACCTGTTTTTTGAGCTGGCTTTCACCGCAAAACGACCTAGAAGACACGAGGGGAGCCTTGAGTGTCTTTTGGTAGGGTTGAGAGGGGTGAGGGGGTTCGGGGGTCCCATAGAGCAGTGCTTGGGGGCTGCTGGCTTCTCTATGGCCAGGCTAACTCCTGGCTGTGCTCAGGGGGCCATGAGGTGGGCGACAAGGGCCGTGACCCCTGCGGCATCTCTCCAAACCCCACCACCTGTTGTTCTCTCCTGAGGATGCTAGTGTCATTCATGACGCTGTCCCCTTCTTCCTAACCCCCGAAACCTCCACCCCTGCACACATTCAACCTGGGGGTCCTTTTCGTCATACCTGTTGCGGGTCAGAGGCTATAGCAGTCTAGAGCAGTGCTACCCCCCCACCCACAACCCACAACATTCATGTTCTTCTCCAGAGACAAAATATTCATGCAGATGCATTCATTCCATCCCAACAGACCCACACTCACTCCAGGATCAACTGACAAGTTCAGACTTCCAGGTGGAATCCCATCTAAAGCAGACATTCGCAGCTGCCACGCCCTGGGTGTGTAAATGTGAAAAGATGTAAAAAGATAAGGTTGAAAAACTCTGATCTCGGTGGCTGGAGAGACAGCACAGAGAATAGGGCACTTATCTTGCACGCAGCCCACCCGGATTCGAGCCCCGGCGTCCCATAGCGCCCCCCGAGCACCACCAGGAGTAATTCCTGAGTGCAGACCAGAGTAACCCTTGAGCATCTCTGGGTATGGCCCATAAACCAAAATTAAATGGATAAATGAAGCTGAAAAGTTCTGATCTCTATGCAGTCAGGTTCATTCCGAAAGTAGCTGACCAGCTGCGAATCCCCCAAAATCAACCCTATTAACTATGGCCAGGACACAAGTTGTGGGGGTTCTCATTCCCAAAGAGGAGAGGAAGGAAGGAGAGGAAGGAAGGGAGGGGAAGGAAAGAAAGAAGAAGGAAGGGTAAGAAAAGAGAAAGAAGGAGAGAAAGAGGGGGGAGGACGGAGTTTGGAATGGAAAGAAGGAAGGGAGAAAGGAAGGAAGGGAGGAGAAGGAAAGGAAGGAAGGAGGTTGGGAAGGAAGGGAGGGAGGAAGGGAGGGAGGAAGGAAGGAAGGAAGGAAGGAAGGAAGGAAGGAAGGAAGGAAGGAAGGAAGGAAGGAAGGGAGGGAGGGAGGGAGGGAGGGAGGGAGGATGGAAGAGAGGGAGGGAGGGAGAGAGGGAGGGAGGATGGAAGAGAGGAAGGGAGGGAGGGAGGATGGAAGAGAGGAAGGGAGGGAAGGAGGGAGGAGGATGGAAGAGAGGAAGGGGAGAGAGGGAGAGGATGGAAGAGAGGAAGGGAGGGAAGGAGGGAGGGAGGGAGGGAGGGAAGATGGAAGAGAGGGAGGGAGGGAGAGAGGGAGTGAGGGAGGGAGGGCAGGTAGGTCTGAGTAAGCCCGCCTTTGAGGCTGGAATCTGCTTTTGGTGATACTCTGCCTCTCAGGATACTGGCACAGCCCTCACTTCAGCCTCAAGGGTCCGGTCAATAGAACATCTGTTTTCCTGCCTGAAACAAATACCCGCGCTCTTGTGCTCTGGTCACAGACAGCCCGTAGCAGACGGTGCGTCCCTGCCGCCGGCGGGTTAGGAGGGATAGATAGGAAATGGGAAGCCAAGGAGTTCTTCTTAGCCGTCCACGCCAGAGATCCCGGTGACTCTGAAAGGGACGCAAAGGTCTGCAGGGGCCTCCCAGTGCACCACCGGGAGCCAGCCAG